>NC_089817.1:4142200-4192200 GCF_029633855.1 Hoplias malabaricus
CTCCCACAGTCCAAAAACACACGTTGGTAGGATTGGTGACTGAAAATTGTCTGTAGGTGTGAGTGTGTGTTGCCCTGTGAAGGACTGGCGCCCCCTCCAGGGTGTATTCCCGCCTTGCACCCAATGATTCCTGGTTGGCTCTGGACCCACCGTGACCCTGAACTGGATAAGGGTTACAGATAATAAATGAATGATTTTGGGTTTTGTTTACTCCCCTTTTGAAATCTGCACCAAACCCAGTCATATTTCAGTTTAAACAGACGCCTGGGAATAAAACACTGTGCCTTTAAAATGTGTTCATGTTAATGTCCTCCGTTCTGAAACGTGAACCGAGAAGTATTTGAAATCCTGAGATGAAGCATGAAATAAACTTCGCCTTCTCCTTTAAGATGTGTGAATCCTTGACAAGGTTGAAAAGGTCCATTTGCTTCCTGACAGCCGGGAACAGCACAACATTTAATCATTTTCAGCTTGAGTTCCACTCCAGTGATGCAATGAGGAAATGGTCACACCTCATCACTGCTCCGTACTTTACAGGATATTTTAGTTCATTATTAACTCGCAGCAGTCGCTCTGCCGAGTCGATATCAGCGCTCGGGTGGAATTGCTTTTGGAAAACATTAGTGGAAATGAGGGGCAGACACGGAGAGCTGAGATAGACCTTTGAATGTGAGCTGTTTGGTGTGTTGTATTTGTAATGACTTAATAATGGAATGAAAAGGAGAGACTGGAATTAGCAGAACAGCTCTAAATGATAGTGGTCTGTCAACACTACGTCTTAATTTACAACACTTATATAACACTGTGAGTTCAACAAAAAACAACAACATCAATTCATTTATTCATTCACTGAAGCTGCTTCATCCAGATCAGGGTCACGGTGGGTCTGGAGGCCTACACAGAATCATATGGACATAAGGCAGTATCACACACTGGACACAGTAACCACTTCATCACAGGACATCACACACTCACCCAGTCATTCACACACACCTGTGGACAGTGTCACACAGCTAATCTACCTACCAACATGTGTTGTTTGGACTGTGGGAGCAAACCACAGCACCCAGAGGAAAACCCACGCAGACACAGGGAGTACACACCGCACTCCTCACAGACAGTCACCCGGAGGAAACCCACGCAGGCACAGGGAGTACACACCGCACTCCTTACAGACAGTCACCCGGAGGAAACCCACGCAGACACAGGGAGAACACAGCACACTCCTTACAGACAGTCACCCGGAGGAAACCCACGCAGACACAGGGAGAACACAGCACACTCCTTACAGACAGTCACCCGGAGGAAACCCACGCAGACACAGGGAGAACACAGCACACTCCTCACAGACAGTCACCCGGAGGAAACCCACGCAGACACAGGGAGAACACACCACACTCCTCACAGACAGTCACCCGGAGAAAACCCACACAGACACAGGGAGAACACAACACACTCCTCACAGACAGTCACCTGGAGGAAACCCACGCAGACACAGGGAGAACACAACACACTCCTCTCAGACAGTCACCCGGAGAAAACCCACACAGACACAGGGAGAACACAACACACTCCTCTCAGACAGTCACCTGGAGGAAACCCACGCAGACACAGAGAGAACACACCACACTCCTCACAGACAGTCACCCGGAGAAAACCCACACAGACACAGGGAGAACACAACACACTCCTCACAGACAGTCACCTGGAGGAAACCCACGCAGACACAGGGAGAACACAACACACTCCTCTCAGACAGTCACCCGGAGAAAACCCACACAGACACAGGGAGAACACAACACACTCCTCTCAGACAGTCACCTGGAGGAAACCCACGCAGACACAGGGAGAACACACCACACTCCTCTCACACAGTGATGTAAGGAGAGGATCCCACCCAGGACCCAGCGACTCTGGAGGTCTGTGACAGCCACAGAGCCACCATAATAAAAAATAACGTTCTCAGTTCTGTGGCTGTGAAGATCTGACTGCATTCAGCCACTAAACACAAGCTAATGTATGTACTGATGCTGGCTGTCTGCAGGAATGCCACTCTTAATTACATCACTGGAAATGGGTGGAGCTATAGTGCTGTAAGCGGAATTGCAGGTTCATAGTGGTATATCTTAATGGTTGTGACGTGTTGTAGAGATTGCGACACCTGGTTCCTATCACCTCAGTGTAGAAATGTGAAAAATCAGTGGATATATCTTAGCAATATAAACATACTCCTTAACAATAACCAGCGCTGATTACTGTGCTGCTGTTATGTAAAGCTCATAAACCAATTCCCAGCCAAGTTTCAGACTTAGAGGCGTGATATTGATTTTCATTTCCATTCTCTTCCTGACATCTTCTATTTATATTCTGTAAAAACCGGCAGAACACAGATGTGGGAATGGATAAACTGTAAACTGAGTGATGAAAGAGAGAAACGACCTGGGATGAGTGCCCATGGAGAACGGTCTGATAACATGATAAGCCCATCGTCTATAACAATAGCTCTCACCGTTTCCCTGCTTCTCCATTCACCAAATATCTCCAAACACATGCCCTGCTCCGGGTCTGGTTTCAGACCTTTACACTGATCCAGAGACAGCTCTCCTGAGACCGTGGTTATGAAATCTGGGACAGAGTTGGGCTGTGATACTATATGACAGGTGTATATTGATTAATGTACCAAGAACACAGCCGTGCTGACCACTTCAGCTGGAAGGAATTAGCATGAATTAGCATAGGGTTCTTCTGAGTTTAATCATCCGCCAGCAGCTCTCTTCTGACACTCGGGTCACTTTGATACATTTAAGTGATTATTTAATGCACTTTGATGGCACTTTCAACTCTGGCTTCAAAGTGTCACTCTGTCTCTTCGTCCCTTTGTGTCTCTTATCTTCAGAGACGATCACGAACGAGATCACGGTTGGGATTTCTGAATCTCTGGAACATCTTTATTTCCTCTTGCCCAACATCATGCACATGCTTTATCTCTCTCTCACACACAAACACACACACTGCCACTTGCATCATCCTCATGAATGTTAGCAAACTCCCACCTGCTGTCTTTATGCATCCAGGTGTGTGTTCAGACTTGAGACCCATGACACATCAGGAGCAAGTCATAACAAATAGCAAACACCATCAATTAAAGTGAATATTTAGCATTTTATATATTAATTATACTATGTATTGTATGTATTGTCTGTAACCGGCCATCCAATCCAGGGTCCGGAGCCTATCTGGAATCACTGGGCGCAAGGCAGGAACACACCCTGGAGGGGGCGCCAGTCCTACGCAGGGCAACACACACTCACACCTACGGACACTTTTGAGTCGCCAATCCACAAACAATGTGGAAAATGGCTTATTGTTCCTTAAATTCCCAGTGAACCCAACTGCAGTCATTCAGAGAGCTCTGACTTTTCCCAGATCATAGTCGCTTTTGGGCCAGACTGCTGTCACTTTTGGGACTCATGGCTTACAGTTACGGCACTGATAAGAACTATGGGTTGGACGTGAGCCAACTGTCATGACCCGGGCTTGACTTGGGTTAAAGCATGAGTTGTGCCAAATTTCGATTTGGCTCAGATTTGTTCCACACAATCTTGGACGTCTGGCCCATATAAGGGCTGTGGCTGAGTTAAAGCAGCCAGATACACCCTGAGTCAACAAGGTCATTCAATGCAAAATGTGGGTCAAAAGAGGACTGCAGATGTGCCACACACGAGCTAAATATTCATTGCTCTCTGGGTTGCTTCGTTAGTTTTCCACTGGAGCTGTGCAGGGAAGGATAGTGATTACGAACAGTGGGCCTGAAGGTTGTGGGTTCGATTCCTGCTCCGGGTGACTGTCTGTGAGGAGTGTGGTGTGTTCTCCCTGTGTCTGCGTGGGTTTCCTCCGGGTGCTCCGGTTTCCTCCCACAGTCCAAAAACA
Source organism: Hoplias malabaricus (assembly GCF_029633855.1). Taxonomy (NCBI): domain Eukaryota; kingdom Metazoa; phylum Chordata; class Actinopteri; order Characiformes; family Erythrinidae; genus Hoplias; species Hoplias malabaricus. The sequence goes on from NC_089817.1 coordinate 4,146,131, forward strand.
CACGTTGGTAGGTGGATTGGCAACTCAAAAGTGTCCGTAGGTGTGTGTGTGTTGCTCTGTGAAGGACTGGCGCCCCCTCCAGGGTGTATTCCCGTCTTGCGCCCAATGATTCCAGGTAGGCTCTGGACCCACCGCGACCCTGAACTGGATAAGGGTTACAGATCATGAATGAATGAATTATACATTACTACTTTACATTACTACAATACATTACATGAATGAATTAATGAGTGAATATGACCAGTCTTTGCTTTTATACAGAAATATAGAACACATTTACTGAAATATCCGTGATCTAAATCTGTCTGATTCTATCCTTAATCTAATTTAAATTTCATTAATTCAGTATTTAAGATGCTGATGATATCCCAAATCCCATGGATCAACAACGAGAGAAATCCCCCTGAGGCCTTGGAGTGCTGACAGTAAGAACACTTTTCTTTCTGCCAAGACACTTTTCCCATGAGGTTTGACAGTCATAAGAACATTACAGAACAAGGCGGAGAGTTACAGCAGCTCTTCTTTGTGTTCTGATGAATGAGGGACTTGGCAGAGGTCGCTGCTTTTTTTGTTTGAACACGGCAGGGTGAAAGGGCTTTATGTTACAGGAAATGGGAATTGCGAAAGTGAAAGTTAAAGTTAAAGGACGTGGTGTGTATATATAGAGGCATCGCTCCGTGAAATCTGCACTCTGTCTCTGGACACCTGGAGGAACACACATACACACACACTCACACTGAGACAGGACACACACTCAGGCAGGATGCTCAGGAACGGTCTGATGACACACGTGGGTGCTTTGCTGCTCTTTGGCTTGATCGTCTGCAGCTGGAGTTACGCAGGAGGTGAGACACACTCTTTTTATTTTGGGATCAGATTCTGGAATATTACATCAGAAATTATACAGTATATGTGTGTGTGTGTGTGTGTGTGTGTGTTTGATATGATTGATTGCAATATCACAAATTCACCCGACACTGTGCTCTTTGTTTCTTAAAGCTGAAGGAGAAGACTGCTGTTTGGCCACTGCTGACAAGCCTATCCCTCAAAGACTGGTGAAGTCTTTCTACCTGCAGACAGCAGATACAGGCTGCAGAATTCCTGCCACAGTGTGAGTCATAATATACATATTATATATATATATATATATATATATATATATATATATATATATTAAAAAGAGAAAGTGTCCTTCCAGTGAATATCATTTCACGTAAGATAGAAGTAACAAGATCTTATAGTGCCACTGACCTAAAGCACTGATCTTATGAAATATCATAGACTGTTTATAGCGCCCCCTTGTGGAGAGCCTTCAGTCTGCTAAACATGAGTGAGTGAGTTACAGCTCTAGTCTAAGATATCTAAATACATACAGGCAAATAATTATTCATATAATGTGCATGTTATATTTCATATGAAACGTCTTCCAATAGATTATGTATCAGTATCAATACTTTCTGTGCAAATGTATAGGCTACAGTCAATGACCCATTACTACAATCAGTGCATCACTCAATAGACATATCGCCTGCATTGAGGATACACTGCCTTGTCGAATAAGCGTTTTTGCAGTGTTTATTATACACTGGGGTAATACGCGACTGGTTTGTGACGGTTAATTATCATCTTCTTGTCTTAATTTTATATGATTTTTTTTTTTTGTTTGTTTTACAGTTTTACAACAAAAAAGAACAAAAAACTCTGTGCCCCTCTTCCCACCAAGAACAATTGGGTTAAAAAACTGATGGATAAGCTAAATAAAAAATCCAAAAAGACGTCCAAAGGTGAGGCTCTACATTTCTTACAAATCTTCTTAGAAGTGTAATCTGTCCTTTCTGACATAGCGCTTCCCTCACACTCACCTGTGTCTAATCTCTGCAGGTAAAAAGCAGTAGATGAAAACCACCACCCCAACGATGGAGAAAACAGTGTCCAGAGTCCACTCAGAATAGGCTCTCGTTCTGGGGGTGGGCTGGGTCTCAGGGTTAATGTCTAAACGTAACACCACAGCCAAAGGAACAAGTACACATTTAAAGTGCAGTGTGTAAAACCAAGGGGAGGACTTTCCCCTCAGTTGAGCACAAATGGAATACAATAAAAGAGCCCATTTGTTTCCATCTGCTTAAAATGAGCTGTACATTTCTAAATAGGGTCCATGTCTTCGTCCAGAAGAGGCTCTATATTATTGAACCATTTCCAATTAGCCCAGAAGGGGCAAACTAAGCACGGGTTTGGAGGGGGGGAGGGAGGGGGGGGGTGACCAGGGGGTATTTATTTGATTGAAGCCACTAAAACATAAACACTGCAGCTTTAAATATAAATATAATATAATCTCACATATTCTTTTCATTTTGTATTTTCTTTATCGTGTGAAACTGTCATGAAGAATGGACCAATAAAAATGCTCCGAATCTGACTTACAATAAATATCTCTCTGCATTAACTAACACTAGAAGTGAAGGAGGTTTTCACCTGCGCTTGTACAGGTAGCATTTGGGAGACACCTGTAATTGATGTTGCTATGGTGAACCCACCGCTGTGATGTAAGCTGTGAATGCACAAGTGTCTTTGGACTCTTAATAGATGGTTTATTTTACTAACATTTTTTTATAAAATACATTTCCTATGAACCGATGCTTGTATTGTCTGTAAGCCGTGTATTTGTGTTATTAATATGAATAAAGCTTCCTAATGTTTTTATAAGCTGTGTCTTTTGATGTGAAGCTGGGCATTTCTTTCAGAATTTGTTGTAGCATCCATTTTAAAGTATGAATCTGTGTCCGTTTTCACAAGATCAGTCAATTAGTAAATGACCAAGTCTGTGAATACAGGTAATACTGTGAATGAATGAATGAATGAATGAATGAATGAATGGTAGTTACACGTCCACAGCACTTTACTAGACCCCCAAAGTGCTTTATATTCAACCACCAACAATGTGCAGCATCTCCATTATATAACTTTCCAGGAGAAGGAAAAAACCTTCTTAAATTTCAATGAAAATCTTAATTCCAAGTAAGTTCTGAGAATTCCTAGAGGTTCCTTCATTATAAAATGTTTTTAAAAAATCTGAAGAACAAATTCTGTACTAAAAATAAAGCGACAAACCAAACAAACGGAGATACACATTTTTCTTTAGAGAGCGACTATATGTACATTACCAGTCCAAGGTTTGGACACACCTTCTCATCTGTGATTGGTGGAATAGGGCTGTTCACTGTATAGAACTATGTACCAGCCCCTACCTCTACACAAGTTATGAGCTGCATTCCAAAGCCTAGGCTACGTCACAGAAGGCTGTTCCAATGTGAAGGATTCTTTGTACACAGCCGAGAAATGCAGCCTATGTTTTGAGAGATTTGAAGGACGCAACGGATGTATCCTTCGTGGTCCTCAGTTACCCACAATTCTCTGCGCACGTAGGGCGCACTGGAAACAATAAACAAGAAACGGCGAACAACGGACTTCTAGAGTTCGTTTACCTTATAAAATAACTTAATTAAGTGTAAAATAACCAATTGAGTAAAGTATTTGTCTCAATACCATAGTTAAACAAAGCACAATATGTTTCATACTTTAGACTCTTCACAGTAGCCCCCTGTTGCTTTGACGACAGCTTCACACACTCTCTCCGTTCTCTCAGTCGGCTTCATGAGGTCGACACCTGGAACAGTTCTCAGTGAACAGCCGTGGCCTCGTCGAGAGTTAATCTGTAGAACCGCTCCCTTCTGAATGTGTCTGAGACTGTAACTGCGTTCCAAGCCTAGGCTGCAGCCGAGGTAGGACTGTCCTCTGAAGACTCCTTTAAAACCCAATCACTCAAATGGAACCATCTAAGGAGGCTGTGTGGTGACGTCGTCGGAAAGGTCTTATCCGCCTTGAAGCACTAACATGACTAAGTTAAAATAAGTTGTATTTGATTATTAGTATTATCCTGTAAGACAATACTACTAAAAGATATTAAAACACTCATAACATAACATACTACTTATGCTTTCTTTGCTACTGTAATACGCCAATAAGCTTTTTGATTAACACTTTGTTGTTTACTCCATAATTCCATATGTGTTCCTTCATAGTTTTAATGTCTTCCACATTCATTTACTACGTAGAAAATGAAAAAAAACAACAAAGAAAACCATTGAATGAGTAGATGTCCAAACTTTTGACTGGTTCTGTACATTCACAACATGTGGAAAACGACCCAAAACAAAGGAAACCCTCCCTGAGTGGGTGTGTCCAAACATTTGACTGGTACTGTGTATATATATATACATATATAACACGCACACACACACACACACACACAAACACATACACAATAGAAGCCACTCTCTGAATATGCCTTCAGGGAGAGAAAGCACTTCCCTGACTTCAGCAGAGAGAAGGGTCCATTGTTGTGATGACTGAGGTCCTTCACAATCCTCCTGGCCTGGGTCCAGCATCGCATGCTTTAGATGGTCTTCAGGTCAGGAAACTCTGCATGGTTTATATGTTCAGCCGAACGCACAGCCGAGCCTCCCTGTCCTGCTTGGGGCAGACTGTGGTGGGTTGATAGAGACGCTGACGAGCCGTCTTCACCTGGGAGTCAGGGTGGTTTTACCATGTCGCAGTTCTTGGAAAGAGATCCCTCCTTCAAGAACACACAGCTCTATCTAATCTTTCCACAGGCTGGTGCTGGTGGGCTTCATGCCCTTTTTAGCCAATGCTTGACCCTGTGACGTGTTGTTGAATATTGGATACATAGGCGTACAGAACATCTGGGCCACTAGATGTTAGCATTACTGCTGTAGAATGGCAGTGGGAAATGACTGACTGCTCTTTTAAGGGTTAATCTCCTTTTTTTTACTCCACTGAAGGCGTGTGCTGACTCTTTCAGTGAAGAATAAAACACAGTGCAGTGCACATCAAATATCTGACAGAAAAGAAGCTGCTACAAACTGGTGTTTAGACCCCGTCAAACACCCCTCAGAGCTGCCTGTCAGAAACAGACAGGAGAGGGAGCCCCCTGTGGTCAAACTCACCCACGGAGCACACGTGTGTTATAAAAGAGCACCCCCTGCTGGCAAATTAAAAATAATAATATCGTAGGCCAAGAGGACTATCTACATATATTTTTATCATAGATTTCAAACACACACATATACAGTGCCCAGATATACACTGTTTTATTTATTATGTTGGTTCATTTATTATAAAGAGCTTATAGCTTTTTTCATAACATTTTTTAAAGGTCACTGTCTCAGGTCAGTGATTTCTGGGCAATTCTTTTGCTGCTGTAATGGATACCTTGTTCCTAGAAGAGATACACTGCAGTTTAGTGCCCTCTATGGGGCAGATTAGGGTTCGATTCCTAACTCAGGCAACCACACTACATCAGAAAGAGTGGTCCCAGGGAAATGTGTTCCTATAGGTTTATCTATCCGGTCGTGTGTGGACGGTGTTTACTGGTAGGAGCTACAGTAGAGTGAGGAGTGAGGGTAGAGAGGGATAAACAGATAAATTAATGCCTCTCCTCCTTTGTTGTTGTGCAGACTTTCTCCTCCGGCCGGCGGCTAATCTTCACAATCAGCATCAGCTGTGGACCAACTCTCCCCTGAGACACTGCTACTTCTCTCTCTCTCTCTCTCTCTCTCTCTCTCTTCCTTTTTTATCAGTCTTTTTTCTTTATATCTTTCTTTATGCTGATTATATTTATGTCTCTCAAGATTTGCTTTGTATTTTATTCTTTTTCTCTCTATTTTCATTTCATCTTTCACCCTTGTGTTTCTCTCTCTCTCTCTCTCTCTCTCTCTCTCTCTCTCTCTCTCTCTCTCTCTCTCCCTCCAGATGTCCCAGTGCTGTGTGTGTGAATCTACTACAGTGCCTCAGAGCTCTGAATGGGTGAAAGAAGAACAGATGATGCATATGGCAAGACACAACAGTTATGAAACCAAACAGAGGGGAACAGACAAAATGCCACTTTTACTGATTACTGCAGTCTGAGAATGATTCATTCCCCTGAATAGAATCCATAAGAGCACGCATGCGCAAATCACGTGTTGGCATCGGACTCCTGAGGAGGCATGATGTACACATCCACTGATCCCAAAACACAAGAAACGTGGGCGCTCTAAACCATATCAGTCAACCACAGAGGTTTTAAGATTCTATTTTGTGGAGCTATAAAACAAACCGGGTGCCGATGGCTCAGGTGTCTGTCTGGAAAAAAGAATGAAGCTGTAAAGGACACACTGCCTACAGTGAAGCATGGCGGTGGCTCTGTGATGCTCTGTGGCAGCTTTGCTTCCTCTGGCAGTGGAAACCTGCAGCATGTGGAGGGCAAGATTCAACCACACGTCATGCCGTCTGTGAGGAAGCTGAAACTTGGGCCTCAATGGCTCTTCAAACAAAACATTGATCCCAAGCATACCTCAAATCCTTGGCTTGGTTTCAGAGAAAATCCTGGGAGATACTGGAGTTGCCGTCCAAGTGTCATGTATTGAAACCCATAGAAAATCTTTGGTGGGATTTGAAGAAGGGGGTTGCAGCAAAGAGGCAAACACAAGAATATTAGTGAACAGGAGGCATTTGCCCATGAGGAGGGGGCTCAGATTTCTCAGGAATGCTGGTGCAAAACTAACTACTAACTATTTAATGAATGGGTTGAATAATTCTGAGACTGCAGTAGTCATTAAAAGAGGGAAAAAAAGAATTTGGAATAAGCACTTGTTATATATCAGGATTATTTTCTGTTTTGGTCTGCTTCTGTATTTTGGTCGCCTTGTGCTCTGTTACCCTGTCCATCTCCCTTAGCCATGCCCTGCAGCTGTGAGCTGTTAGACAGTCATGTGACCGAACTCACAGGTGTATCCTATTGTCTCGTGTTATTTAAACCTGTAATTGTAGACTTGCTTTTTCAATCTTTGTGATTCTGTCACGGTGCTTTATTATCTTGGTTTCTAGGTTTAAATTAATGGTCTGTCTAAGAGCTCCAGAGTCCCACTCCGAGTGACTGTCTGTGAGGAGTGTGGTGTGTTCTCCCTGTGTCTGCGTGGGTTTCCTCCGGGTGACTGTCTGTGAGGAGTGTGGTGTGTTTTCCCTGTGTCTGTGTGGGTTTCCTCCAGGTGCTCCGTTTTCCTCCCACAGTCCAAAAACACACGTTGTAGGTGGATTGGTGACTCAAGTGTCCATAGGTGTGAGTGAATGTGAGAGTGTGTGTCGTCCTGTGAAGGACTGGCGCTTGATGGCCCACTGATGTGTCTGATTCCCCCATGGGAAAGGTGAGAATCATCATCAGGGTTTTTATCACAGAAAGGGATATTACTAAATAATGAGTGACCCTACACCTTCAAGCTTTTGGTTCTGAAAGGACTTTGTCCAGTTTGGGTCTGAATTAATGGACCCAGAAATGATCCTTCAGCTACAGAGGAGCATCTCTCTCTCCAGTTTAGTTTGTTTTCAACTGTTCTCTGGGTCTCTGCTGCTGTTCTGCTTCTGAGGCTTTAGAGAGAAAACAATAGCTGTCACTAAAATAACTTCAATTCCAGATAAAGGACAGATCCAAACAGGCAAAGTGTGTCCAGTGTTTCTCTCTCTCTCTCTCTCTCTCTCTCTCTCTCTCTCTCTCTCTCTCTCTCTCTCTCTGTGTGTGTGTGTGAAGTGGAAGACTGCAGCTCTGCCTAGCACTTCCTTTATAGCTGCTGCTGAAAGACAGCACTGACCACAGCAGCAATCACTCATTCACTGTCCACTTCAGCTTTCACTGGAGCTTCAGCGCACTGCGGTTCCAGGGCTCTGTTCATGTACTGTTTCTAAATATATATAAATGATGAGTGCTAAATCTGTGCATCCAGTAAAGCTGTGTAGACATATATGGCAACCTCTGGTCAAGTGGCTTGTTTGGTCATAAACACACACAAGACTCAACACATCTGGCATTGTATATGAAATATATCTGAATATCTGGCACCGTATATGAAAGCACAACTACATGAATGCATCTGACATCCCCTTTCCAATCACTGACTTCCCTTTTGTGTCAAAAACATCCATTGGACAGTAGAAGCTCTGAGCACTTGTCATTGCAAATTTGCGTGTGTAGTCTCTAGGACTTCTATGAATATGTTGTTGGGAGCTGTGGAGTCCCAGTAGGGTGACCCAAGATAAACAAGTCTGGAGTGAATATCCAGACAAACAGGAGGCCCCTGGTGTCATGGACCTTGACAGTGGAAGTTGTATGATGCAGAGACACCTGTACCTCTTTGCTTGCCCTGTTTAGATTTAGTGCATCAGAAGATGAGATATTATGTTAATATAGTTAACATAGGCTCAAGTCAGGCTCTTTCTTATCCTGTATAAACTAGTTCTGTTTCTAATTCACTTTCTATCTGCTCTAAAAAGCAGTAGATCATTTACGGTGTGGTTTTCCACAAGGCTGCAGCCTGCAGAGGTGTAGTGGAGGATGGAGAAGTGGATCTAAGGGCAGAAGCAGTGGTTTTATTGATATATCAATACTCTCAGTCATAGAGACACACCGGATTCTTCTGACACTCTGACAAATGGTTTCATTCTCCATTGACTGGGGGTGAGTTTAAAGGTCTCCTCCGTAAAGTCTGCATTTCCACTGAGGTCGCAGCTCCCAGATTGGAACAAATATGGCCACTAAACTTCTGAAGGGTTTATCAGAAAAGCTGTATTGTTACGTGTGAGTGGTCTTTCTCAGTTATGAGAAATGTATGGGGGAGTGAGTATTTATGAGAACTGTATGAGTGAGCGAGTATGTATGAGAACTGTAAGAGCGAGTATGTATGAGAACTGTAAGAGCGAGTATGTATGAGAACTGTATGAGCGAGTATGTATGAGAACTGTAAGAGCGAGTATGTATGAGAACTGTATAAGCGAGTATGTATGAGAACTGTATGAGCGAGTGTGTATGAAAACTGTATAAGCGAGTATGTATGAGAACTGTATGAGCGAGTATGTATGAGAACTGTATAAGTGAGTATGTATGAGAACTGTAAGAGCAAGTATGTATGAGAACTGTATGAGCGAGTATGTATGAGAACTGTATGAGCGAGTATGTATGAGAACTGTATGAGTGAGTATGTTTGAGAACTGTACGAGCGAGAATGTATGAGAACTGTACAAGCGAGTGAGTATGTATGAGAATTGTATGAGTGAGTATGTATTAGAACTGTACGAGTGAGTATGTATGAGAACTGTACGAGCGAGTATGTATGAGAACTGTATGAGCGAGCGAGTATGAATGAGAATTGTACAAGCGAGCGAGTATGTATGAGAACTGTACGAGCGAGCAAGTATGCAAGAGAACTGTACGAGTGAGTATGTATGAGAACTGTATGAGCGAGTATGTATGAGAGCTGTACAAGCGAGTGAATATGTATGAGAATTGTATGAGCGAGTATGTATGAGAACTGTACGAGCGAGCGAGTATGCATGAGAATTGTACAAGCGAGTGAGTATGTATGAGAACTGTACGAGCGAGTGAGTATGTATGAGAACTGTACGAGACAGTATGTATGAGAACTGTACGGGACCGTATGTATGAGAACTGTACGAGCGAGCGAGTATGCAAGAGAACTGTACGAGTGAGTATGTATGAGAACTGTATGAGTGAGTATGTTTGAGAACTGTACGAGCGAGTATGTATGAGAACTGTACGAGCGAGCGAGTATGAATGAGAATTGTACAAGCGAGCGAGTATGTATGAGAACTGTACGAGCGAGCGAGTATGCAAGAGAACTGTACGAGTGAGTATGTATGAGAACTGTATGAGCGAGTATGTATGAGAACTGTACAAGCGAGTGAATATGTATGAGAATTGTATGAGCGAGTATGTATGAGAACTGTACGAGGGAGCGAGTATGCATGAGAATTGTAAAAGCGAGTGAGTATGTATGAGAACTGTACGAGCGAGTGAGTATGTATGAGAACTGTACGAGACAGTATGTATGAGAACTGTATGAGACAGTATGTATGAGAACTGTACGAGCGAGCGAGTATGCAAGAGAACTGTACGAGTATGTATGAGAACTGTATGAGTGAGTATGTTTGAGAACTGTATGAGTGAGAATGTGAGAACTGTACAAGCGAGCGAGTAGGTATGAGAACTGTACGAGCGAACTAGTAGGTATGAGAACTGTACGAGCAAGTGAGTATGTATGAGAACTGTACGAGCGAGTATGTATGAGAAATATACGAGCGAGCGAGTATGAATGAGAATTGTACAAGCGAGCGAGTATGCAAGAGAACTGTACGAGTGAGTATGTATGAGAACTGTATGAGGGAGTATGTTTGAGAACTGTACGAGTGAGAATGTATGAGAACTGTACAAGCGAGTGAATATGTATGAGAATTGTATGAGCGAGTATGTATGAGAACTGTACGAGACAGTATGTATGAGAACTGTACGAGCGAGTATGTATGAGAACTGTACGAGACAGTATGTATGAGAACTGTACGAGCGAGCGAGTATGCAAGAGAACTGTACGAGTGAGTATGTATGAGAACTGTATGAGCGAAAATGTGAGAACTGTACAAGCGAGTGAGTAGGTATGAGAACTGTACGAGACAGTATGTATGAGAACTGTACGAGCGAGTATGTATGAGAACTGTACGAGACAGTATGTATGAGAACTGTACGAGCGAGTATGTATGAGAACTGTACGAGACAGTATGTATGAGAACTGTATAAGCGATTATGTATGAGAACTGTATGAGCGAGTATGTATGAGAACTGTATGAGTGAGTATGTTTGAGAACTGTACGAGCGAGAATGTATGAGAACTGTACAAGCGGGTGAGTATGTATGAGAATTGTATGAGTGAGTATGTATTAGAACTGTACGAGCGAGTATGTATGAGAACTGTACGAGCGAGTATGTATGAGAACTGTACGAGCGAGCGAGTATGAATGAGAATTGTACAAGCGAGCGAGTATGTATGAGAACTGTACGAGCGAGCGAGTATGCAAGAGAACTGTACGAGTGAGTATGTATGAGAACTGTATGAGCGAGTATGTATGAGAACTGTACAAGCGAGTGAATATGTATGAGAATTGTATGAGCGAGTATGTATGAGAACTGTACGAGCGAGCGAGTATGCATGAGAATTGTACAAGCGAGTGAGTATGTATGAGAACTGTACGAGCGAGTGAGTATGTATGAGAACTGTACGAGACAGTATGTATGAGAACTGTACGAGACCGTATGTATGAGAACTGTACGAGCGAGCGAGTATGCAAGAGAACTGTACGAGTGAGTATGTATGAGAACTGTATGAGCGAGTATGTATGAGAACTGTACGAGCGAGCGAGTATGAATGAGAATTGTACAAGCGAGCGAGTATGTATGAGAACTGTACGAGCGAGCGAGTATGCAAGAGAACTGTACGAGTGAGTATGTATGAGAACTGTATGATGGAGTATGTTTGAGAACTGTACGAGCGAGAATGTATGAGAACTGTACAAGCGAGTGAATACGTATGAGAATTGTATGAGCGAGTATGTATGAGAACTGTACGAGCGAGCGAGTATGCATCAGAATTGTACAAGCGAGTGAGTATGTATGAGAACTGTATGAGCGAGCGAGTATGTATGAGAACTGTACGAGCGAGTGAGTATGTATGAGAACTGTACGAGACAGTATGTATGAGAACTGTACGAGACAGTATGTATGAGAACTGTACGAGCGAGCGAGTATGTATGAGAATTGTACAAGCGAGTGAGTATGCATGAGAACTGTACGAGCGAGCGAGTATGTATGAGAACTGTACGAACGAGTATGTATGAGAACTGTACGAGACAGTATGTATGAGAACTGTACGAGACAGTATGTATGAGAACTGTATGAGCGAGCGAGTATGCAAGAGAACTTTACGAGTGAGTATGTATGAGAACTGTATGAGTGAGTATGTTTGAGAACTGTATGAGCGAGAATGTGAGAACTGTACAAGCGAGTGAGTAGGTATGAGAACTGTACGAGCGAACGAGTAGGTATGAGAACTGTACGAGTGAGAATGTATGAGAACTGTACAAGCGAGTGAATATGTATGAGAAATGTATGAGCGAGTATGTATGAGAACTGTACGAGACAGTATGTATGAGAACTGTACGAGCGAGTATGTATGAGAACTGTACGAGACAGTATGTATGAGAACTGTACGAGCGAGCGAGTATGCAAGAGAACTGTACGAGTGAGTATGTATGAGAACTGTATGAGGGAGTATGTTTGAGAACTGTATGAGCGAAAATGTGAGAACTGTACAAGCGAGCGAGTAGGTATGAGAACTGTACGAGCGAACGAGTAGGTATGAGAACTGTACAAGCAAGTGAGTATGTATGAGAACTGTACGAGCGAGTATGTATGAGAACTGTACGAGCGAGCGAGTATGAATGAGAATTGTACGAGCGAGCGAGTATGCAAGAGAACTGTACGAGTGAGTATGTATGAGAACTGTATGAGGGAGTATGTTTGAGAACTGTATGAGTGAGAATGTATGAGAACTGTACAAGCGAGTGAATATGTATGAGAATTGTATGAGCGAGTATGTATGAGAACTGTACGAGCGAGCGAGTATGCATGAGAATTGTACAAGCGAGTGAGTATGTATGAGAACTGTACGAGCGAGTGAGTATGTATGAGAACTGTACGAGCGAGTGAGTATGTATGAGAACTGTACGAGACAGTATGTATGAGAACTGTACGAGACAGTATGTATGAGAACTGTACGAGCGAGCGAGTATGCAAGAGAACTGTACGAGTGAGTATGTATGAGAACTGTATGAGTGAGTATGTTTGAGAACTGTATGAGCGAGAATGTGAGAACTGTACAAGCGAGCGAGTAGGTCTGAGAACTGTACGAGCGAACGAGTAGGTATGAGAACTGTACGAGCAAGTGAGTATGTATGAGAACTGTACGAGCGAGTATGTATGAGAACTGTACGAGTGAATATGTATGTGAGTGACTTACGGCAGTTTAATGAGGTGCTTTTCATCTAGAATGACTAGCATGCCTTCTTAAAAATCTGATAATAATGACCTGTATTTGGAAAACTCCAAAATAATAAATGAGTTGTTTTTGATTTTTTTTACATTCTTTGTCAAAAATAATTAGTTGTTATTTTAATTTCAAGTCACCTTCAGCTGGAACAGAGGGGAAAGTAAATATTAATTAATTTGTGATATTTGCATTCTGTCAAAATTAGGTATTATTTTTCCAAAATAATGTTACAAAGTGTTGGCAGACTGTCAGAAATGAGTGTCTCTGCTAGTAAATCTGCCTAGTTTTACATTCACTTCTTATCAATACTAGCAAACAACCATAACCATGTGTGTGTGTGTGTGTGTGTTGAGAAATCTTTAGGTGGTTCTGTCTGGACACGTGCGAGTGAGCTGAGCTCATTACAGTAGTTGTTATTGTTGAGGAAGGCTGTGTGGCTGTGTTTTGGGTTTAATGGGCGATCATTGTTGGAGCAGCTCTTTAAAGCTTCGTGTTCAGACCTCGTATCTCCCGCTGGCTGAGGGAATGGCGGTGCATGTTGGGAAGCCCCAGCTGACAAGCCAAAGCACCGCATCTCTTATTAACTCTGTTAATCATGTGGAACCTTGTGTCACCAAAGAGCCATGAGCAGACCTTCCCCTGCTGAGCTTCATAATGAGGAATCTATTCACAAGCCAATTAAACTCTCTCCTCAATCCCCCCCCCCCCCCCACACACACACACACACACAAACACACACACACAAACACACATACGCACACACACAAAACAACAGTACCTTTCACAGGATAACATAAAATGCACATTGTAAAATAGTTGTTATTTTGACACCTAGTGGCCTGGACGTCTTCCTGCGCTTGTGCATTCTCCAGTGCTGTGTATCTGTATTTTATGTAAAAATCTGTGTAAATATGTAAAATTTTATGTTCAAAATTCTACTATCACAGCCCTTAACACTACTACTAGTGCTACAGACTGGAAATGACCAGGTGTGATGTCACAAAGGATTGGAAATGACCAGGTGTGATGTCATAATGGACTGGAAAAGACCATGTGTGATGTCATAATGGAGTGAAAATGTCTAGCTGTGATGTCATAAGGGATGGTAGCTGATGGTTCAGGACGATGCCACTGTCTCTGGTGTTTCACAAGAGAAGAAGCTCCAGAAAGAAGAAGCAGCAGCTTCAGAAAATGAGCTGCTCTTCGCTGTGAATGCTGCTCTTCAATGTGAAACCAGCCAAGAGTGTGTGAGTGAGTAAATGAAGGAAAAGAAACATTAATAACAACAGTTGCTGAATAATACGAATCAGATAATGGATAATGCAGGCTAGATACTATATAAGTGTAAAGTTCAGAGACAGAATTAGATGATTAGAAATAACCATAGGCATGTATTAAATAAGGGGTCATTTGAAAAGGGAAAACACAGACGATCAGGGTCATACCCAAGAAAAGAAATACACAATGAATGGGTGAAGATAAAATCAAAGTCATCAAAACTAGTCAAAAAACAGTAATCAACTAGAAAAACACTGGCCAGTTAAAATGCCAAGAACAGTCCGTATTCACTGACAAGTCAGATACAATACTTCACAACGAGAGGAACAAATAGTGTTCACAGACAATATGTTTGTGACTGCTTGCTGGAGGAATGCATTCCTCAGATGCATCATGGGAGTTGGAGTCCAGAGACTCGATTGAAGATGTCTGAGTATAGGGAATAACTGGGTAGCAGGACAATAAAGGACAAGAGAAATTAATATTCATAGCAGTTACTGATAGATTCACAATTATCAGTGATTTATATTTATTGTTTATAGTAAAGAATTAAAAAAAATAAATAAATGTACTTTAGTATGTGATTGCTAGGTTATTGTTATTATATAATACACATTATAAAAATGCAAAAATATTCAGTGTGAAAATATGGTACTTGCACAAACACACATGGACAAACCCCATTGTTGTCCACACAGCTGAAGGCATTACAACCCACAGCCGGCTCTGAAGGATAGAGAAACACATCCTGTGCTGTTTAAAGTCAATAAACTCTCATCAAGGTGTTTCTCTTGACACAGAGAAGAATCATGGCCCCAACAGAAACTGGTGAACCATGCTAAAAATCATCAGTTATATACACGTTTTGCAAAATAAGAAAGAGGATACTCGATAATTTGGATAAATGGGCTCAAAATAAGCTATTTTCCCTCATTATTCCAGATCAGTCCAGTAAGAGGGATAATTTGTCTGGAAATTGCTTTTTTAGTTTTGCACAAATACTGCACTCATCAGCACAGTGCTGTCTGACTCACCTACTTTAACTGCTTCATCCTGTTCAGGGTCGTGGTGGGTCCGAAGCCTACCCCTGGAATCACTGCATGCAAGGACACGTGCAAGATCTCTGTGTTGGACTGAAATATCTGTGCTGGACTGTGAGATCTCTGTGTTGGACTGTGAGATCTCTGTGTTGGACTGTGAGATCTCTGTGCTGGACTGTAAGATCTCTGTGTTACACTGTGAGATCTCTTTCTTCGACTTTGAGAGCTCTGTGCTGGACTGTGAGAGCTCTGTGCTGGACTGTGAGAGCTCTGTGCTGGACGGTGAGATCTCTGTGTTACACTGTGAGATCTCTGTGCTGGACTGTGAGATCTCTGTGTTAGACTGTGAGATCTCTTTGTTGGAATTTGAGAGCTCTGTGCTGGACTGTGAGAGCTCTGTGCTGGACTGTGAGATCTCTTTCTTGGACTTTGAGAGCTCTGTGCTGGACTGTGAGAGCTCTGTGCTGGACTGTGAGAGCTCTGTGCTGGACGGTGAGATATCTGTGTTACACTGTGAGATCTCTGTGCTGGACTGTGAGATCTCTGTGTTAGACTGTGAGATCTCTTTGTTGGACTTTGAGAGCTCTGTGCTGGACTGTGAGAGCTCTGTGCTGGACTGTGAGAGCTCTGTGCTGGACTGTGAGGGCTCTGTGCTGGACTGTGAGATCTCTGTGCTGGACAGTGAGATTTCTGTGTTGGACTTTGAGAGCTCTGTGCTGGACTGTGAGATCTCTGTGCTGGACTGTGAGGGCTCTGTGCTGGACTGTGAGAGCTCTGTGCTGGACTGTGAGATCTCTGTGTTGGACTCTGAGAGGTCTGTGCTGGACTGGGAGAGCTCTGTGCTGGACTGTGAGATCTCTGTGTTGGACTGTGAGTGCTCTGTGCTGGACTGTGAGAGCTCTGTGCTGGACTGTGAGATCTCTGTGCTGGACTGTGAGATCTCTGTGTTGGACTTCAAGAGCTCTGTGCTGGACTGTGAGATCTCTGTGCTGGACTGTGAGATCTCTGTGCTGGACTGTGAGATCTCTGTGTTGGACTGTGAGATCTCTGTGCTGGACTGTGAGATCTCTTTGTTGGACTGTGAGAGCTCTGTGCTGGACTGTGAGAGCTCTGTGCTGGACTGTAAGAGCTCTGTGCTGGACTGTGAGATCTCTGTGTTGGACTGTGAGATCTCTGTGCTGGACTGTGAGATCTCTGTGTTGGACTTTGAGAGCTCTGTGCTGGACTGTGAGGGCTCTGTGCTGGACTGTGAGAGCTCTGTGCTGGACTGTGAGATCTCTGTGTTGGACTGTGCGAGCTCTGTGCTGGACTGTGGGATCTCTGTGCTGGACTGTAAGAGCTCTGTGCTGGACGGTGAGATCTCTGTGCTGGACTGTGAGATCTCTTTGTTGGACTTTGAGAGCTCTGTGCTGGACTGTGAGAGCTCTGTGCTGGACTGTAAGAGCTCTGTGCTGGACTGTGAGATCTCTGTGTTGGACTGTGAGATCTCTGTGCTGGACTGTGAGATCTCTGTGTTGGACTTTGAGAGCTCTGTGCTGGACTGTAAGGGCTCTGTGCTGGACTGTGAGAGCTCTGTGCTGGACTGTGAGATCTCTGTGCTGGACTGTGAGATCTCTGTGTTGGACTTTGAGAGCTCTGTGCTGGACTGTGAGAGCTCTGTGCTGGACTGTGAGATCTCTGTGCTGGACTGTGAGAGCTCTGTGCTGGACTGTGAGGGCTCTGTGCTGAACTGTGAGAGCTCTGTGTTGGACTGTGAGATCTCTGTGCTGGACTGTGAGATCTCTTTGTTGGACTTTGAGAGCTCTGTGCTGGACTGTGAGAGCTCTGTGCTGGACTGTGAGAGTTCTGTGCTGGACTGT
Organism: Hoplias malabaricus; assembly: GCF_029633855.1. Taxonomy (NCBI): domain Eukaryota; kingdom Metazoa; phylum Chordata; class Actinopteri; order Characiformes; family Erythrinidae; genus Hoplias; species Hoplias malabaricus. The sequence continues at coordinate 4,163,309 of NC_089817.1, forward strand.
GAGATCTCTGTGTTGGACTGTGAGATCTCTGTGCTGGACTGTGAGATCTCTTTGTTGGACTTTGAGAGCTCTGTGTTGGACTGTGAGATCTCTGTGTTGGACAGTGAGATCTCAGTGTTGGACTCTGAGATCTCAGTGTTGGACGGTGAGATCTTTGTGCGGTTCAGTGGGCGGCCAAAACACTTCTTTAATTGATGCGCTTTTAATGATATAAGCAGTGCTTTACTGTTATAAAGGGGATGCGTATGAACTTTGAGAGCTCTGTGCTGGACTGTAAGGGCTCTGTGCTGGACTGTGAGAGCTCTGTGCTGGACTGTGAGATCTCTGTGCTGGACTGTGAGATCTCTCTGTTGGACTTTGAGAGCTCTGTGCTGGACTGTGAGAGCTCTGTGCTGGACTGTGAGAGTTCTGTGCTGGACTGTGAGATCTCTGTGTTGGACTGTGAGATCTCTGTGCTGGACTGTGAGATCTCTTTGTTGGACTTTGAGAGCTCTGTGTTGGACTGTGAGATCTCTGTGCTGGACTGTGAGATCTCAGTGCTGGATTGTGAGATCTTTGTGCTGGACTGTGAGATATCTGTGTTGGACAGTGAGATCTCAGTGTTGGACTCTGAGATCTCAGTGTTGGACGGTGAGATCTTTGTGCGGTTCAGTGGGCGGCCAAAACACTTCTTTAATTGATGCGCTTTTAATGATATAAGCAGTGCTTTACTGTTATAAATGGGATGCGTATGAACGCTCAGATTGACTCTGTAATTCCCTTAAGTGCCCTGCAGATGGATGTCCACTAAATAAAAAAACAAAAGCTGCTGGACATTAGCCCTGGGGTCCTTGAAGAGTGCAGGAATGCTAACGAAGTCTACGCCAGAGCGGACTAATTGATGGCTGAGCAGGAGATGGAGGAGGGAGAGTGGCTTCCTTCAGGTACTCTCCATCAGACATCTGCCATTATCCACCAAACTGGACGGAAGCTTCTGTACATCTCCTGCTCTCCAGAAGACAACAGATCAATAGCACTGGAGAATTTATGGCTTTGTTGGGAGTGAGAGCACGGGAAGGAATACGAGAGGTGCAATAGAAAGTTTTGTTGCTCAAATGTTACTCATTGGTTGCTTGGAAGAGAGACCCTTGCACGAGAGACCCTTCTGATTCAAACATTATTCACAGGGTCAAAACCGAGCCTGTTCTGAGTGCAGATGAGAAATGGAGGAGCACTGTACATGATGAACAGGAGTATTATAATCTCAGTGCTGAGCCAAGCATGAGACATAACTGAAACCCTTACAAAAAGTCAAGAGTGGACACAGGGAACATCCCTGGACTTTTTCTTTCATGAGAAACAAATGAGTAGCAGGAGACACAAGCTACAGTCTCCACACTGTCTTCTTCTGAGTTCTAGAAGATATTAGGAACTAAAGAGTGATAAAGAGACAGTAAATAGTTATTTAGGAGAAACCTCAGAGATATTAAGTAAACACTACCAAGGTTTTAAGACGGAACTACAGAAATATAAAAGAAATACAGGAATCTTGAGGAAAAACTGAGGTATCAAGGAGACACTACAGAGAAATCAATGAGACCTCAATCAACATACTAATGAGAAATATTAATGAGAAATACTTAAGATTAACTACAGACATATTCATGAGATACTTGAGAGATATTAGGGAGAAACTACATATATACATAGATGGGGGGTGCAGAATTTACATCATTTTCAGTGTGTTGTACCAGTTGTTGTTGTTGCAGTGAGTTTGGTGTCATCCATCTTGTTCTGAACCCAGTGGCCCATCTCTTAATTGCTTTCTTTGCTTTTTTCGCAGATTGGAGTGGTGGAACTTTGCTGAGCTAGAGCATGCTCGCGGGAGTGGGGAAAACTGATAGCAAGCCAAAGTAAACATGAACAGATAGGCGCTTAGCACCAAAGGCACTGGATGTGTGACCACGCTCCAATGACTGTGCACTGCTCTTCTAAATGAATATGGGGCAAATGTAATGGAAAACCCAAAAGATTCATCCATATGGATGAAGCCACCCATGAACCATGTCTCAGGGAATGGTGTTATGGGCTTGATGAAGTGTCAGACAGCCACGTATGAGAGAATACCGAGAAGAAGAAAAGCCACTGCAGCTATCTGACCACAGACACCATGCTTATGAATGATTAATGAGCAGTTCATTGGCCCAAGCTCATTTGCACACCCCAATATTTGTTAAAGAGGTGCACAACCCTGTGGTGTTCAATTATTTTTTCTCTTCCTTTTTATTTCAGTCGTCCACACTCTGCCCATGGATTGAGCTGTGAATGAATCTCCTCAGTGGGCCTCACTCTCATGGCACAGTGTGGTAACAGTGTCCTTAACACACCTGACTCTACTCACCACATAATTATCAAGGACTTCATGGGCTCTGAATGTGCTAAAATGAAAGGCCAGATTGTAGCTTGTGTTTGGAGTGTCCAGCAAAGAGAACAAAAACCAATCAAGCCAATACACTCACCACAAGCACCCACCATGTACTTGCACTCACTGGCCACTTTATTGGAAATGACCACCTTCTAGCTCCATTATTTCGGTGTAGAGTTACTGTAGTCCATCTGTTGATGCATAATTTATAAGCCGCCCCCTACCACATTCATCATTGGTCAGTTTCTAACCACTGGACCACTGCTGTGCTGATATTATTTAAGTGGCGACCCATTTTTAGCACAACACAACATAGCAGCACTGTACACAAACTATATCAAGATTAGATACTGTGCCGAACTGATTTAACAAGTACAAACACCGTCTCTGCTGTAAAACAAGTTAATAGACCATTAATAGCTCCCCCTTGTGGATACTCTTCAGCTTGTTAAACATGAGTGAGTGAGTTACAACCCATTTCCACACGATATTTCAAGTGGCACGTCTGCTTTTTACTGACTGCAATAAAAACCTGAAACAATCTCCTGGCCCCTGGATGTGAGTGGTGACCCCTGGGCTCGGGAATGGCTAACACAAACCGTGGTTCTCGATAGGTATAAAAATAAGGTAGAGCTAGAAATGAAGGATTTCTAAGAGGCCATGGTGTGTGACTGAGTCTGTTGGAGATCATAAATGACCTGTTGCCTGGAGGAAGAGGTGAATGTCTTTAGTAAGAAGGGCATACATTATCATAAAGACCCTAAAATGCCCCTGCCACTGGAATTTATTTCAACTATGAGATGACCCTTTGACCCCAGCAATGGTTGGAAATCAATAACACACTTCTGAATTCTCAGGAAACTGCCCCCAGTTACTGTTAGAGGCTAATCACTCCAGGTGACATCATTATGATGGGCTCACTCATGAGCTAGTGTTGGAACGAGATCAGATTCTCACAGCGATGTTCTTACTTCTAGACTAAAGCCTCTCTGGAGAAGTAGAAGCTGTTACTGCAGTAAAAGGAAACTGATCTCACTGGCTGAGCTGCATTTGAAGCCATCGTACAATACACAATATACACACACACCTCTGACCACCTCACAACATCTAAATTCCCTGTTAATGCACCACTGTATTAAACCCAGACAGTTTTGTTGAACTCTCTCTGAAACAGGGTCATCACTAGAGATTTATGGGTAGAGGGTGGGGCTGTGCTTGCAGTAACGCTGACTGTATGCCCCCTAAATCAGGTCTGATGACGTCAGTGATCAGAGCCATATCAGGACAGAAATACAGTGCTACAGAGTGTTCGGATTAGTTAATGCTACTCAGGCAGCTTCACAAGCACTTCCTGCAACGTCTCCTTTAGCGTTAGTCCCCTCAGAAAGACAGCGAATGTAACCTTCACTGGTAACCTGAATTCAAGAAATCCTGAATTCACATGGACTTTGAAACCTTACAATGGACTACATTGTGTGGCGGAGTATTTTTATTTGTTTATTTATTTATTTATTTTGTAAATAAATCCATTTATGAGTTAAACATTGTTGTATTTTCTTATATTTAATGCTCTTCGCCGTTTTATGAAAGCAGTAAGCCACTCAAGCCTGCAGTTTTATCACAGGGAAGGACGATCAAGTCAATAATACCTTTCCCTGTGATAACATCGCACTAACACACGACCTCTCGTGGCTTATTGCTTTATTAAAACCCATCATTGCAGACGTAACTCAGAAGTAAATCATCCTTCAGGTCACATGCTGTATATTTGTCATTTCACAGTGCACAGGCGGTTGATTGTATTCATTACCAAACCATTCTTCCTCTGATTTCTCTGCACTGGTTACTGAACGTTTGATATAACCTCCAGCGAATCACGCCCAGGGCCTGTAAACCTTTTATTACTGGTCTCTGCTGGACTCTGACCTGTCATTATCCTTCTGATCTCCTGCATTTTTTTTGCTCTTTCTCTTGCGACAAGAGAGCTGCAATGCATAGTTTGACCACAGCTTCTACAGCTAGTCAGACAGAAAAGAACCAACACTGGTTTTCAAAGCTGAGGTTCTCAATCAGGACCTCCAGGACCTCCAGGTGGTCCATGTTTTGTCTACCCATAAGGATAAAGCAGAAATGTAGTCGTGATCTACACGTGAGCTGAACGTCACCAGTGTCCATGTCACATGCGCAGGCTGCTGGGCTCCGAAGCCCCCTGCATTGAGTGGATGAGCAGTGGAACTGTGTTCTCTGGGGTGATGGAGCTCAAAGCCTCTGGGAGGAGTCGGAGTGCTGTTTGTTTCTGATCCAGGTCTAAACTTCCAAGAGCAGGAGAACAGGATGCAGACATGACTTTTTCTCCATCAACACCATGATGAACACAATGCTTTGGTCTAAATCTCACTCTCACATAAACGTGGGCTCCGCACTGTGATTGGAGGAACTGAGACGAGGGGGCGGGGCAATTCTAAAGTCCCTGTACTTGACGCCCGAAGCAGATTCAGAACAACTCGGTTTTATCCCATGGTTCCTGATTTAGGCAGCGCACAGATCTTGTTTCACAGTGTGTGGGTTGGTGGGTTCCAAATATCCACATTAAAATGCACATGCACTGAACAAGCGATTACTTTCATAATATGGAGCTTTACACCATAAATAAAGTGAAATCTATTACTCTCCGTTAAACACAAGTTGTATCTTTTGAGTGAATGAAGGAATGAATTGATTGGATTATGTAACTCTTCACTGCAGCCATCACACACATTACAATCAGAGAGGATCAAGTACAATAAAGCATTAGAGCTGATTTCCGTCAGCGTCTTCATATTATACAACAAACCTCAACATGGCATCACAAGAAAAATGAATGACAAACCACACACAGATGGATTTGCTGTGTATATACAGAATAAAATAAATAAATAAATACAAATACCTAAAAAAACCCATCATATTAAAATGATTGCATGCTGGTAAAAGCTATTTCTAGAATCACTTTAAATGATTATTTACTGGACACTGAGAAAATAATCAGTTTTATGTAATGCCCTCTTTACTGTCTTTAAACGGGAACAACACTGAGTCTTCACAATGCCCAGAAAAATGTGTACATCTGTGAACAGTGTCACACACTCACCCAGTCACTCACACACTCACCCAGTCACTCACACACTCACACAGTCATTCATACACTCACCCAGTCATTCACACACTCACCCAGTCATTCATACACTCACCCAGTCACTCACACACTCACACAGTCATTCATACACTCACCCAGTCACTCATACACTCACCCAGTCACTCACACACTCACACAGTCACTCACACATGTGGACAATTTCACACACTCACCCAGTCACTCACACACTCACCCATTCATTCACACACTCACCCAGTCACTCACACACTCACCCAGTCATTCACACACTCACCCAGTCACTCAAACACTCACCCAGTCATTCACACATGTGGACAATTTCACACACTCACCCAGTCACTCACACACTCACCCAGTCATTCACACACTCACCCAGTCACTCACACACTCACCCAGTCATTCACACACTCACCCAGTCATTCGTACACTCACACAGTCACTCACACACTCACCCAGTCACTCACACTCACCCAGTCACTCACACAGTCACTCACACACTCACCCAGTCACTCACACAGTCACTCACACACTCACCCAGTCACTCACACACTCACCCAGTGGACAATGTCACACAACCAACCCAAATAAGATCTGTGTGTAAAGACAGTGTGTTTACATCTCTTCAGAAATTGAGGTCTCAGTGCCTACACCCCGGTGATGACCGAAACACTGTCCAGCTCTTTCACATTAGAGACTGTGTTAATGTTCAGTGACAGAATGTGACGTGGCCTGTAAACACCTTCCGGAGTGGTCTCTGGCCGGAAGAGAGTAAACACAGCGTTAGGGATGTGGCGAGTGATGGGTGGGGACAGGCAGTAATTGTGGATGATGTGCGGAGGTGGATAATCACATCAGAGTAATTGGGAATTTTCCGCTTGTTTTGCTCCAGCAGAGAAATCATCACTTTAACAACAGAACACACTGAGTTACAGCTGCTCAACACACACTCAACACACACTCAACAGCTCAACACACACTCAACACACACTCAACAGCTCAACACACACACACACACACACTCATTAACTCGACACACACTCAACAACTCAAAACACACACACACACACACACACACACACACACACACACACTCATTAACTCGACACACACTCAACAACTCAAAACACACACACACACACATTAACTCAACTCACACTCAACACACACTCATCAGCTCAACACACACTCATTAACTCGACACACTCTCAACAACTCAAAACACACACACACACATACACACACTCAACACACACTCATTAACTCGACACACACTCATCAACTCAACACACACACACACACACACACACACATTAACTCAACTCACACTCAACACACACTCAGCTCAACACACACTCATTAACTCGACACACACTCAACAATTCAACACACACACACACACACACACACACACACAAACACACACACACACACATTAACTCAACTCACATATACAACACACACTCATTAACTCAACACATACTAAACACACACTCATCAACGCGACACACATTCATCAGCTGAATCAGATTTTTAAACCAGAAGAGCCACGGTTGCTAAGTTTCACGGTGAAGAAACTTTGCTGAGAGAGGGAAAGAGAATTCACCGTTGCAAAAGCTTGTACCGTTAGCCAATAAACAATAGGGATGCCTGCCTCTTACCGTAAACACTATTAACTCTGACATTAAGTGATAATCGTATGAGACGGAAGCCTCTCCTGTCTGTTCTTCTCCTCCATCATCACCCCACCCTCCTCTCTGTGTGCACCCTGATGCGTTTTCTATTCATTAAGCGTCTAAACTCTTAAGAGCATTCCACTTTAAAATAGTGGAATCTGACTGGAGTGCGGTTCTGATGAATTAAAGATGCACTGCTTAATTCTGGGGGGAAAATGTATACAGGACACACACACACACACACACACACACACACACTCATTTAGTAGCTGTTTTCCACTCCAAATTGGCAGTTCAGTGAAATTCTGCACACGTAACATTTAATTGTGTTAAATTCTCATGTATTTTCATTAAGAACCAAGTTCCTGTTCAGTCCCAATTAGACCCTCCTTCCTTCCCCGTCCCTTCATTTCTCATTTACTGACACAGGAGCCTTTACAGACCACAGTATTGAAGTGGGTTAATTCATGCATTCATTTTCAAGTCCTTCATTCTGTTCACCTGGAAAAGGAAACACACTTGACAGGGCACCAGTCCATCACAAGTCATCACACACTCACCCAGTCACTCACACACTCACCCAGTCTCACACACTCACTCAGTCACTCACACACTCACCTGGTCACTCTCACACACACACCTGTGACAGTGTCACACACTCACCCAGTCACTCTCACACACACTCCTGTGGACAGTTTCACACACTCACCCAGTCACTCACACACTCACAGCTGTGGACAGTTTCACACACTCACACCTGTGGACAGTTTCACACACTCACCCAGTCACTCACACACTCATCCAGTCACTCACACACTCACTCACACACTCACACACTCACCCCTGTGGACAGCTTCACACACTTACCTAGTCACTCACACACTCACCCAGTCACTCACACACTCACACACACTTACCCAGTCACTCACACACTCACATGTCTGGGCAATATCACACACTCATCCAGTCACTCACACACTCCCAACTGTGGACAGTTTCACACACTCATCCAGTCACTCACACACTCACCCAGTCACTCACACACGCACTCCTGTGGACAGTTTCACAGACTCACCTGGTCCCTCACACACTCACTTAGTCACTCACACACTCACTCACACACACCCCTGTGGACAGTTTCACACACTCACACAGTCACTCACACACTCACCCAGTCACTCACACACTGACCTAGTCACTCACACACTCACACCTGTGGACAGTTTCACACATTCACCCAGTCACTCACACACACTTACCCAGTCACTCACACACTCACCCAGTCACTTACACACGCACTCCTGTGGACAGTTTCACACACTCACCCAGTCACTCACACACTCCCAACTGTGGACAGTTTCACACACTCACCCAGTCACTCACACACGCACTCCTGTGGACAGTTTCACACACTCACACAGTCACTCACACACTCACCCAGTCACTCACACACTGACCTAGTCACTCACACACTCACACCTGTGGACAGTTTCACACATTCACCCAGTCACTCACACACACTTACCCAGTCACTCACACACTCACATGTCTGGACAATATCACTCTGTCCCAACTGTGGACAGTTTCACACACTCATCCAGTCACTCACACACTCACTCACACACTCACACACTCACCCCTGTGGACAGCTTCACACACTTACCTAGTCACTCACACACTCACCCAGTCACTCACACACTCACACACACTTACCCAGTCACTCACACACTCACATGTCTGGGCAATATCACACACTCATCCAGTCACTCACACACTCCCAACTGTGGACAGTTTCACACACTCATCCAGTCACTCACACACTCACCCAGTCACTCACACACGCACTCCTGTGGACAGTTTCACAGACTCACCTGGTCCCTCACACACTCACTTAGTCACTCACACACTCACTCACACACACCCCTGTGGACAGTTTCACACACTCACACAGTCACTCACACACTCACCCAGTCACTCACACACTGACCTAGTCACTCACACACTCACACCTGTGGACAGTTTCACACATTCACCCAGTCACTCACACACACTTACCCAGTCACTCACACACTCACATGTCTGGACAATATCACTCTGTCCCAACTGTGGACAGTTTCACACACTCATCCAGTCACTCACACACTCACGCAGTCACTCACACACGCACTCCTGTGGACAGTTTCACACACTCACCCAGTCACTCACACACTCGCTCAGTCACTCACACACTCACTCAGTCACTCACACACACCCCTGTGGACAGTTTCACACACTCACACAGTCACTCACACATTCATCCAGTTACTCACACACTCACCCAGTCACTCACACACCCACACCTGTGGACAGTTTCACACACTCACACACTCACTCACACACTCATCCAGTCACTCACACACTCACCCAGTCACTCACACACTCACACCTGTGGACAGTTTCAAACACTCACACACTCACTCACACACTCACCCCTGTGGACAGTTTCACACACTCACCCAGTCACTCACACACTTACCTAGTCACTCACACACTCACCCAGTCACTCACACACTCACCCAGTCACTCACACACTCACACCTGTGGACAGTTTCACACATTCACCCAGTCACTCACACACACTTACCCAGTCACTCACACACTCACAGGTCTGGACAATATCACACAGTCATCCAGTCACTCACACACTCCCAACTGTGGACAGTTTCACACACTCACACAGTCACTCACACACACTTACCCAGTCACTCACACACTCACTCCTGTGGACAGTTTCACACACTCATCCAGTCACTCACACACTCACCCAGTCACTCACACACTCACTCCTGTGGACAGTTTCACACACTCACCCGGTCCCTCACACACTCACTCAGTCACTCACACACTCACACCTGTGGACAGTCAACATACCATCACGCATGTTTGGACCATGGGAGAAAACTGAATCGCCAGAGGAAACCCACACAAACACAGGGAGAACCCACCACACTCCTCACTGACAGTGACCCAAACAGAGAATCGAGTCCAGGACCCTGAGACCCTGGAGCTGTCTGGCAGCGTCTCCACCTGCAGCACCACTGTGCAATACATGTGTATTTCCGGTGTATTTCAGCACTAGAACGAATGTTTTATTTCTCATGTCTAAAAATGGCAAGGTGTCCTTCGGTTTTGGCAGGTAGCGTGGGCACTCAGCTTTATTCTGCTTTGCTGGTCCTGTGCTGTCGGGGAGGAGGAGGTCTGAGCTCCCTCTGAACTGCAGCCTCCAGCTTCACAGAGCAGAGCCAGGAGTAAAAATATCTTCTCAAGGATTTATGTTTTTCACCTCAACCACATAGTTCCAGATTTAACTTCTTCAACTTCTTTTTTATAAATGGATTGGATAAACAACAGTCTACAGGATCATCACAGTGTGTGAGTGACTGGGTGAGTGTGTGACACTGTCCACAGTGTGTGTGTGTGTGTGTGTGTGTGTGTGTGTGTGTGTGTGTGTGTGTGTGTGTGTGTGTGTGAGACAGAGAGTGAATGACTAGGTGAGTGTGTAAGTGACTGGGTGAGTGTGTGAGTGACTGGGTGAGGGTTTGAGTGTCTGGGTGAGTGTGTGAGTGACTGGGTCAGTGTGTGAGTATCTGGGTGAGTGTGTGAGTGACTGGATGAGTGTGTGAGTGACTGGGTGAGTGTATGAGTGACTGGGTGAGTGTGTGAGTGTCTGGGTGAGTGTTTGAAACTGTTCACAGGAGTGTGTGTGTGAGAGAGTGAGTGACTAGGTGAGTGTGTGAGTGACTGGGTGAGTGTGTGAGTGTCTGGGTGAGTGTGTGAGTGACTGGGTGAGAGTGTGAGTGACTAGGTGAGTGTGTGAGTGACTGGGTGAGTGTGTGAGTGTCTGGGTGAGTGTGTGAGTGACTGGGTGAGTGTGTGAGTGTCTGGGTGAGTGTGTGAGTGACTGGGTGAGTGTGTGAGTGACTGGGTGAGTGTGTGAAACTGTCTACAGGTGTGAGTGACTGGGTGAGTGTGTGAGTGACTGGGTGAGTGTGTGAGTGTCTGGGTGAGTGTGTGAGTGACTGGGTGAGTGTGTGAGTGTCTGGGTGAGTGTGTGAGTGACTGGGTGAGTGTGTGAGTGACTGAGTGAGTGTGTGAAACTGTCTACAGGTGTGAGTATCTGGGTGAGTGTGCGAGTGACTGGATGAGTGTGTGAGTGACTGGGTGAGGGTATAAGTGACTGGGTGAGTGTGTGAGTGTCGGTGAGTGTTTGAAACTGTTCACAGGAGTGTGTGTGTGAGAGAGTGAGTGACTAGGTGAGTGTGTGAGTGACTGGGTGAGTGTGTGAGTGTCTGGGTGAGTGTGTGAGTGACTGGGTGAGTGTGTGAGTGTCTGGGTGAGTGTGTGAGTGACTGGGTGAGTGTGTGAGTGACTGGGTGAGTGTGTGAAACTGTCTACAGGTGTGAGTGACTGGGTGAGTGTGTGAGTGACTGGGTGAGTGTGTTAGTGACTGGGTGAGTGTGTGAGTGTCTGGGTGAGTGTGTGAGTGACTGGGTGAGTGTGTGAGTGTCTGGGTGAGTGTGTGAGTGACTGGGTGAGTGTGTGAGTGTCTGGGTGAGTGTGTGAGTGACTGGGTGAGTGTGTGAGTGACTGGGTGAGTGTGTGAGTGACTGGGTGAGTGTGTGAGTGACTGAGTGAGTGTGTGAAACTGTCTACAGGTGTGACTGGGTGAGTGTGTGAGTGACTGGGTGAGTGTGTGAGTGACTGGGTGAGGGTGTGAGTGTCTAGGTGAGTGTTTGAAACTGTTCACAGGAGTGTGTGTGTGAGAGAGTGAGTGACTAGGTGAGTGTGTGAGTTACTGGGAGAGAGTGTGAGTGACTGGGTGAGTGTGTGAAACTGTCTACAGGTGTGAGTGACTGGTTGAGTGTGTGAGTGACTGGGTGAGTGTGTTAGTGACTGGGTGAGTGTGTGAGTGACTCAGTGAGTGTGTGAAACTGTCTACAGGTGTGAGTGACTGGGTGAGTGTGTGAGTGACTGGGTGAGTGTGTGAGTGTCTGGGTGAGTGTGTGAGTGACTGGGTGAGTGTGTGAGTGACTGGGTGAGTGTGTGAAACTGTCTACAGGTGTGAGTGACTGGGTGAGTGTGTGAGTGTCTGGGTGAGTGTGTGAGTGACTGGGTGAGTGTGTGAGTGACTGGGTGAGTGTGTGAAACTGTCTACAGGTGTGAGTGACTGGGTGAGTGTGTGAGTGACTGGGTGAGTGTGTGAGTGTCTGGGTGAGTGTGTGAGTGACTGGGTGAGTGTGTGAGTGTCTGGGTGAGTGTGTGAGTGACTGGGTGAGTGTGTGAGTGACTGAGTGAGTGTGTGAAACTGTCTACAGGTGTGAGTATCTGGGTGAGTGTGCGAGTGACTGGATGAGTGTGTGAGTGACTGGGTGAGGGTATAAGTGACTGGGTGAGTGTGTGAGTGTCGGTGAGTGTTTGAAACTGTTCACAGGAGTGTGTGTGTGAGAGAGTGAGTGACTAGGTGAGTGTGTGAGTGACTGGGTGAGTGTGTGAGTGTCTGGGTGAGTGTGTGAGTGACTGGGTGAGTGTGTGAGTGTCTGGGTGAGTGTGTGAGTGACTGGGTGAGTGTGTGAGTGACTGGGTGAGTGTGTGAAACTGTCTACAGGTGTGAGTGACTGGGTGAGTGTGTGAGTGACTGGGTGAGTGTGTGAGTGTCTGGGTGAGTGTGTGAGTGACTGGGTGAGTGTGTGAGTGTCTGGGTGAGTGTGTGAGTGACTGGGTGAGTGTGTGAGTGTCTGGGTGAGTGTGTGAGTGACTGGGTGAGTGTGTGAGTGACTGGGTGAGTGTGTGAGTGACTGGGTGAGTGTGTGAGTGACTGAGTGAGTGTGTGAAACTGTCTACAGGTGTGACTGGGTGAGTGTGTGAGTGACTGGGTGAGTGTGTGAGTGACTGGGTGAGGGTGTGAGTGTCTAGGTGAGTGTTTGAAACTGTTCACAGGAGTGTGTGTGTGAGAGAGTGAGTGACTAGGTGAGTGTGTGAGTTACTGGGAGAGAGTGTGAGTGACTGGGTGAGTGTGTGAAACTGTCTACAGGTGTGAGTGACTGGTTGAGTGTGTGAGTGACTGGGTGAGTGTGTTAGTGACTGGGTGAGTGTGTGAGTGACTCAGTGAGTGTGTGAAACTGTCTACAGGTGTGAGTGACTGGGTGAGTGTGTGAGTGACTGGGTGAGTGTGTGAGTGTCTGGGTGAGTGTGTGAGTGACTGGGTGAGTGTGTGAGTGACTGGGTGAGTGTGTGAAACTGTCTACAGGTGTGAGTGACTGGGTGAGTCTGTGAGTGTCTGGGTGAGTGTGTGAGTGACTGGGTGAGTGTGTGAGTGACTGGGTGAGTGTGTGAAACTGTCTACAGGTGTGAGTGACTGGGTAAGTGTGTGAGTGACTGGGTGAGTGTGTGAAACTGTCTACAGGTGTGAGTGACTGGGTGAGTGTGTGAGTGACTGGGTGAGTGTGTGAAACTGTCTACAGGTGTGAGTGACTGGGAGAGAGTGTGAGTGACTGGGTGAGTGTGTGAGTGACTGGGTGAGTGTGTGAGTGACTGGGTAAGTGTGTGAGTGACTGGGTAAGTGTGTGAGTGACTGGGTGAGTGTGTGAGTGACTGGGAGAGTGTGTGAGTGACTGGGTGAGTGTGTGAGTGACTGGGTGAGTGTGTGAGTGACTGGGAGAGTGTGTGAGTGACTGGGTGAGTGTGTGAGTGACTGGGAGAGTGTGTGAGTGACTGGGTGAGTGTGTGAAACTGTCCACAGGTGTGAGTGTGTGAGTGACTGGGTGAGGGTATGAGTGAGTGTGTGAGTGACTGGGTGAGTGTGTGATGCCCTGTGATGCACCAGTGCTCTATCCAGGCCGTGCTCCTTCTATGCTACTATTCTGAGTAGGTTCTAGACCCACCATGACCTGGATAATGGTTACAGACAATGAAAGCATGAATAAATGAATGTTTAGTATGAGTAGTTACAGACTACAGCTCATTTGTTGCTGCATGTATTATCTACCACTTTCTACCCTCTTTATTTATCGGCCAGTTTCTGCCCACGGGTGCATGGCTGTGCAGATATCACTGGGGTGGTGGACCATACACATCACAGCAGTGACTCTGATTTATTATGTAATGGTGTACACTGGTGTATAATACACACATAACCATACAGTAGGCCGACTGAAAGTGCTTCACAGATACACAACATTCACTGTCCCGTGTTCTCCTTCCGAACGAGTCCAGAGCGCCACAGCCACGCCCTGGATCCACAGGCAGGATATGAAAAGAAAATGCTCCTCAGCTCAACTCAACAGAATGGATCCCTAATTGTGTTAAGGCCAGCGATGCTGAAATCTGATAGAGAGCACTACAATCGCACCTCATTTTCATCTGCTCCTGATCTCAGCCGGAGATAGAGACAGCTTTAGCAGCACCGTGGTTTACAGCAGCGTAATATCCTGAAAAGAAGGAGTTTCAGCTTCGTAATCTCCTAATCATAGGTTATAAAGGACACTGCTTCAGTAATCAGCCCGTGATTACACCATCTTTAGGATTTCAGGGAAAGGTCAGCATTGTATAAAAGATCAAATCAAATTTAAATCAAATTATGCATATAGCACCTTTACAGCTGACGTTGTCACAAAGCAGCTTCACGTATTTACTATCAGAACAGAACACTTGAATCAAAGCCCAATACGAGCAGAAGAAGGCGACAGCGGCAGGAAAAACCTTGGGAGGAACCAAGAATCACAAGGGGATCCATCGTTGTTAAACTGCGCTGTCTATGGGTAAGTATAAGTGTCTCTCCCTCTCTCTCTTTCTCTCTCATTCATTACTTGTAACCGCTCATCCAGTTCAGGGTCGTGGAAAATTAGCACCAGTGAAGTGTCATTATGCTACAGTGCAATAATAATAATATAACATTAATAATAGTAATAGTGACATCAATCTGGGGGGCGGAATGGGGAGGAGTGTGGTGTGTTCTCTCTGCGTCTGTGTGGGTTTCCTCCGGGTGACTGTCTGTGAGGAGTGTGGTGTGTTCTCCCTGTGTCTGCGTGGGTTTCCTCCGGGTGACTGTCTGTGAGGAGTGTGGTGTGTTCTCCCTGCATCTGCGTGGGTTTCCTCCGGGTGACTGTCTGTGAGGAGTGTGGTGCGTTCTCCCTGTGTCTGTGTGGGTTTCCTCCGGGTGACTGTCTGTGAGGAGTGTGGTGCATTCTCCCTGTGTCTGCGTGGGTATCCTCCGGGTGACTTTCCGGGTTACAGATAATGAATGGATGGAAATCAATCTGGGGGCATAATAACAGTGCATCGGATTGTAAGCATCAGTCAGAGTGTTGCTAATCTGAGACCTTTTCTACTTCAGTGACGTGGTCAGAGGCTGGCAGCAGTAGATGGAGGTGAGCAGCTGGTCTGCTCTGGTGTGAATCCAACAAACAATTTTCCATCAGTGAGCCACCATTTTCTCAGAAAACAGTAAGAGAAGCAGTTCATTTATAAATTAGTTTTATTTACTAAAAACAAAATCAATAATCCGTCAAGAACAACACATACTTCTTTCTCTTCTTTTTTTGGTGCAATTTTGCTGCTCCTTAAATCATAAAGACCCAGGCCCCTCCCTGTGCTGATGAATGACTAAGGGAATTTGGCCTGTGCATCACCTCATACTGATACCCCAGTGACGCAGGAAGTCATCTTTAATGCCGGTTTTCTTTTGTAAAAAAGTAGGATTATACTCCAGTTATGTTTTTTCTAGAGAAATTAGTGACACATTATTTGTGTCTGATTTCCTGGTTCTGTTTCTATTTTCCTGTATTTTTGCTGCAGTTTGGTTCACTTGTCTTGAGGTTAAACTCTGCTCCTGCACTGTGTGGGCATCTCACTCTGACTCATTTTTAAAAAAGCGAAGTTTTGTGTTTTGGTTCATGGTAGAGTTTGCTGTTGAGAACAAAGGTGTTTTTTTTTTTTATAATGAGGAAAAAGCATTGTTTTCTTTCGCTTCGGAGAGATATGCCTCATGAGGAGGTTGCAGCAGCTTGCCCCTGCAATAAAGGCTGATAAATAAAATATCTCCTGTCCCTTTGTGGAGCAACTTTGGTGAGGGCTGTCTGACAGGATGAGTGACTTATGTTCGAGTAAGAACATTTCGTTCTGAGCCTAAGCAGGACAGGGACACATTTAATGGGAGAGGGTTAGAGACGTTTAAACTTCACTGGTTCTCCACTGCATGAGACTCAGGAGGACAGTGGGACCTCATTATGGGGCGTACACGAGCCACGGTTCTACGAGATGAAGCTTCTCCCCGCTCTGGCTCTCCTGATTGCCAGCGTCGTCTTATGTGAGACACACGGGGAAGGACGCAGTCAGAGGTATTTAAGGGACAGACAGAAATGAGGAGAAGAAAGAATCAATAAATTATATTCAAACCTCCCTCAAAGCTGGAGGATGGAACCTTGGGAGGAACCACAACTCACAAGCGGGACCCACCCTTCTCTGGTCAAACTACTCTGGACCCACTGCAACCGTGAATTGGATAAACGCTTACAGACAATGAAATGAATAAATGGAAGCATCAGCCTGAGGGTTACAAATCAGAGACTATTTCTACTTCACTGTAAAATGATGGGGCGGCTTCAGGTAGTGTCACATTCACACAGCTCCAGGGACCTGGAGGTTGTGGGTTCGATTCCCGCTCCTGATGACTGTCTGTGAGGAGTGTGGTGTGTTCTCTCTGTGTCTGTGTGGGTTTCCTCCGGGTGACTGTCTGTGAGGAGTGTGGTGTGTTCTCTCTGTGTCCGCGTGGGTTTCCTCCGGGTGACTGTCTGTGAGGAGTGTGGTGTGTTCTCTCTGTGTCCGCGTGGGTTTCCTCCGGGTGACTGTCTGTGAGGAGTGTGGTGTGTTCTCTCTGTGTCCGCGTGGGTTTCCTCCGGGTGACTGTCTGTGAGGAGTGTGGTGTGTTCTCCCTGTGTCTGCGTGGGTTTCCTCCGGGTGACTGTCTGTGAGGAGTGTGGTGTGTTCTCCCTGTGTCTGCGTGGGTTTCCTCCGGGTGACTGTCTGTGAGGAGTGTGGTGTGTTCTCTCTGTGTCTGCGTGGGTTTCCTCCGGGTGACTGTCTGTGAGGAGTGTGGTGTGTTCTCTCTGTGTCTGCGTGGGTTTCCTCCGGGTGACTGTCTGTGAGGAGTGTGGTGTGTTCTCCCTGTGTCCGCGTGGGTTTCCTCCGGGTGACTGTCTGTGAGGAGTGTGGTGTGTTCTCCCTGTGTCCGCGTGGGTTTCCTCCGGTCTCCGGTTTCCTCCCACAGTCCAAAAACACACGTTGGTAGGTGGATTGGCGACTCAAAAGTGTCCGTAGGTGTGAGTGTGTGAGTGAATGTGTGTGTGTGTGTTGCCCTGTGAAGGACTGGCGCCCCCTCCAGGGTGTGTTCCCGCCAGGCGCCCAATGATTCCAGGTAGGCTCTGGACCCACCGCGACCCTGAACTGGATAAGGGTTACAGATAATGAATGAAGGAATGAATGAATGTAAAATGATGATGGTGGGTAATGGCAAGTGGTCTGACCCTGGTGACAGTAGATTTGTAGATGGTGAGGCGCTGGTCTGGTGGAGCACAGGAGAATCTAGCAGACTACCTTCCATCGGTGGGTCACCACTGGGCCGAGAAAAAGGACGATGACACTGTTTTGTTAGTGTTTATTTTTGTGATGATTAATAAGTTCTCCTGCCCCTGGGGTCCCCCTCCTCAAGATCGCAGTGTGGTCATGGCCACATTTACCTGTGCCCCAAGACAAAGCAGTAGTGCATGAACTTTGTATGTGGATTTGCTCTGGAGCCGTGAGGTCTGATGTGAGGGGAGCATTTAGTGGAGCTATGCCTTACCAACTAATCATCACGCCCCACTAAACCTACTGTTTTGTTCATGCATCTGTAACGTGGCCAGCAGCTAAAAAACCCTAGAAGTAGAATAACTGAAACTAAAATGAGTGTCTCACAAACATGGCTTCATACTGCATCACTTCATACTGACTGCTTGTTAGGAAACACCCCTCTACACAAAACACCTCTGCTGCTGCTACATTAGCATTGTAGCTCCAACGCTAAGCTGCAGAAGCAAAGCATATTCTCCACATTACTCCTTCAAAACCCATTCTCAGTCCATTTAACGCTGAGGATCAAAGCCCAGCAGTCGATTCTCTGCGCAATAGCTGTCGGACCACCTCGTGTTATGCTTCGCCCCACTTCAATCTGTCAATGTGTTTCATTTACGCCTGTGTGGAGCCGTTTATAGAGTCTACACCAGGACACTCACCACAGTCCATCTGCTGTTTCATCTTCTCACCGTCCAGACCAGGCCCAGACCTCACAGATCCACGCGAACGGGAGCGAAATGAACCGGACTGGACGGCCGCAGGGGGGCTTTGGGCTCTTTGCTGGATTTATTAAGGGAGTTTGATTATGGAGGTAAAGCTTCACCGACACATAATTCTGCAGAGGACCTCAGACATCCATTAGAGGGTGTTAAAAAGAGTCAGCACTGCTTTCCCAGCACAGGCAGCTGTTTTAATTAAACGTGTTGGACGTTGCGGCCTTATTTATTGCAGTCGGTGCAACTGGAGCATGGCGGGCAATCGCTACTGTGGTCAGCACATTACAATACAAGATTAAAGAGTTGAATATCAGATGAAGATGGTGAAGTGAGGCTCTTTAATAGAAAGAATTGGGCATTACTGTGGTGGAGCTAAAGCTGATGTAGCCACATGTTCGTACCAGGCTGGATCCAGGGTCATTTCTCAAGAGAAACAGCTCTTAACGACTCTGTACGTTGGCTCTTTGACAATAGACGACTGATCCCTGATCAGAGCTAACAGTCAGAACCTCAGAGGAGTGGGCAGTAATGAATTATATTGGTTCTCAAGTGAAATATCAGTGGATTTGTAATTTCACTGTAAATAAAACAACAATACTTTAACTGCGAGTCCTCTCACTCATCTCAGGACATTCACTCATTCATTCATGTTCCCTGCGAAGAAGCAGAGCCCCCCCCCCACCCTCTTGCAGAGATGAAACACGTATTAAACACGGCTCTCTCTGCGGATACGTCGCAGCAGAGAGCAAAACAACACGACTCTCCTACTGAGAGGAAGAAGAGCAACAGTCACACCATTTTTATGCCAAAAGTGTTGCCTAGCAACCTCCTCTCTGTCAGTTTTGAGATCTGTCCCATTTGCAAAGCACTGTGCCAGCCCTGTGAACTTCCAACATCTACAGCCCAATTTCACCCTGTCCTCAATGGTCAGGACCCCCACAGAGACCAGCGACACTGACGTGGTGGTGGTGTGTTAGTGTGTGTTGTGCTGGTGTAGAGTGGATCAGACACAGCAGTAGCTGTTGGAGTTTTTAAACCCTGTGTCCACTCTCTGTCCACTCTGTGAGACGCTCCTCCCTCGTTGGTCCACCTTGTAGATGTAGAGTCAGAGACAGTATTATTATTATTATTATTATTATTATTATCGTTACACTTATATAGCGCCTTTCTAGATACCCAAGGACGCTTTACAATCCACACACTGCTCAGAACGCTCAATTCACACACACTGGCGAGAAGCGGCAGCCAAACGCGCACAGCGTACTCTCGACCAGAAACGACCGTCCACCTGGAGGACTGCATCGGGCACTAGGATTTCACCCAGGACAGAGCGCCAATCCATATCTGGGCACACACACATTCACACTCACAAACCTGGACAGTTATTACAGAAGCCAATTCACCTACCCTCCATGTTTTTGGACTGTGGGAGGAAACCGGAGACCCCGGAGGAAACCCACGCAGACACGGGGAGAACATGGAAACTCCACCCAGATGGGACTTGAACCCAGGATCCCAGCGCTGGGAGGCGAATGTGCTAACCACCAAGCCACCGTGCCGAGTAGCTCATCTGTCGCTGCACAGTGTGTGTCGATCGTCCTCTAGTCCTTCATCAGTGACACAGGACGCTGTCGGCTGGATGTTTTTGGTTTTTGGAGGGGTTTAAAAACTCCAGCAGCACTGCGCTTATTTACATAATGTTTATATGTGTTTCAATGTCTGTAAACAAACAAACAAACAAAAAAATAACATTCAACGTGAGTCTAATTGTTACGAAAACGCACAGACCTCACAGAGCAGTTCTTTCTGTGGCTGCAGTCAGGTATAAGCTGCTTGGGGCCTGTTTCTGTGTGCACGCCTTGTCTTTGTGCTTTATTAATGCATGAAGGCTGTGTCAAAGCAGGGAATTAGGCCCGAGTCTGCTCTAAGTGATGCTGACAGTCCTGCCGTCGGCACTGAGGAGGAAACACAAGGGAGAGCATTCAGAGTCAAGGTGACGATCGTCTGAGCGCCGCGTCCCTTCAACAGAACTCTGGAATCATCCTCTAAAACTCAGCTCAGGAACCGTGATTCATCGGCAGGGTTTTGGTCAAAAAACGTTTGGTTGGTTTCAGGGTGTTTTCAGAGTTCGTTGTGGCATTTTAAGGGTTACATTTTACAAATGATTTAAAACTAAAAGCAGAGACAACTCTCTTTTTAAAAGTTTTAATCTCAACAGCTGATTTTTAACCTGACGTCTGAATCAAATCAAGAGTCATACGATCTGAAGTGTGAGTCAAATAGAGAATCATAAGCTCTCAAGTCAGTCTCAGAGTCAGAGTTGTGAGTCATTAGACCTGAGTCAGTTTGTGAGTCAGAAAACAGAGCTGTGAGTTGGAGCGCTGAGCCCCAGTCAGTGTCAGTAACAATAAAGGAATATGTATGTTCTCTTTATATAGAATATATAATACAATTATGTAAACATTTGAGTCAAGCCGAGTCAGTGCATTATTCAGTTTTCAGTGAGTGGCAGAATAGAGGACACACACACACACACACACACACACACACACAATGCAGAATCACACAGGGGAAGGGAATGACTCATGTAGCACAGCTGTGAGGACTGTAGCTGAAAAACATAAAGCACATTGTGGCATAATGTGTGTGAACGCGTGAAGGTAGCTTTGCTCTAGAGATCCCTCTGTTGATGATCGGTGCTGATGATATTATAGAAGAAAAACGCTGCCTTCAATAGTGTTCAGACTCACAGACTATAACAATATCCAGTGTGAGTCACAGTGGTGCTGCAGGTAGCGTCCCACCACACAGCTCCAGGGTCTCGGGGTCCTGGGTTCAGTCCCTGTCTCGGGTCACTGTCCGTGAGGAAGAATGCTGCCTGAAATTGTTCACAGGTGTGTGTTTGTGAAACTGTCCACAGGTGTGAGTGTGTGAGTGACTGGGTGAGTGTGTGAAACTGTCCACAGGTGTGAGTGTGTGAGTGACTGGGTGAGTGTGTGAAACTGTCCACAGGTGTGAGTGTGTGAGTGACTGGGTGAGTGTGTGAAATTGTCCACAGTTGTGAGTGTGTGAGTGACTGGGTGAGTGTGTGAAACTGTCCACATGTGTGAGTATGTGAGTGACTGGGTGAGTGTGTGAAACTGTCCACAGCTGTGAGTGTGTGAGTGACTGGTTGAGTGTGTGAAACTGTCCACAGGTGTGAGTGTGTGAGTGACTGGGTGAGTGTGTGAGTGACTGGGTGAGTGTGTGAAACTGTCCACAGGTGTGAGTGTGTGAGTGACTGGGTGAGTGTGTGAAACTGTCAACAGTGTATAAAATTGTGACTGGGTGAGTGTGTGAAACTGTCCACATGTGTGAGTGTGTGAGTGACTGGGTGAGTGTGTGAAACTGTCCACAGCTGTGAGTGTGTGAGTGACTGGGTGAGTGTGTGATGCACTGGTGTGTTTTTGGCTTGTACCCAGTGATTCCAGTTAAGCCCTGAACAGGATGAAGACCTTAAAGATTATGAATGAATGAATGATCCTTGAAACTGTACAAAACATCCAACCAACCAAATATAACATCTGTCCTGTTCATTGGTTTCTGAGTAGTGTTTCATGTTGATAACAGCTTGT
The DNA here is from genome assembly GCF_029633855.1 of Hoplias malabaricus. NCBI lineage: Eukaryota > Metazoa > Chordata > Actinopteri > Characiformes > Erythrinidae > Hoplias > Hoplias malabaricus. The sequence goes on from NC_089817.1 coordinate 4,185,517, forward strand.
GGTCATTGTTTTGTGTGTGAAAGTGTGTGTTAAACCACAGTAAATTCACACTCGGACAAAGAGCTGTTGTTGTTTTTCATGGTTTCATCCGCTCCATCTGCACTGGAACAGAAAGGTCATGAGAGGACCTTGACATAAAGTTGTGTTGTTTTTAATTCAATATCCACTGTGGAGACCTCTGTGGCGCGAGGTGGAGATGCACTTGTTGAAACACTGTACGAGCTCCAGACTCTGATCTGATCTAATGCCTCTGAGCCTCAGACACCTGTCTCTCACAGAGCTCCAGGAAATTGGACGCCGTGATGACTCTGTCAACAGCTGGAACAAGGTGCAGCACGACCTCATTCACATCTCTACAGGCTCTGCTTCAAAATCATGTACGAACGGACCTACGCAGGCCGTCAAATGTTTGGGAACACAAGCCCCATGAGGGTTGATGTACCAAAGGCCGCTGTAAACTCACCATTAAAGGAACACTAGGCAAGACGCCCGAAGGTAAGATTTGTTTTTATTTATTTATTTATTTTTGTTGCTGGACTCTTTACAGCACTGTCTTGAACTCAAAGTGGAGGAGAAGTGATTGGGGGTAGGCTTCTTGCCTCCCTCCAAACATTACATAGTGCAGTTTCTGCAGCGCTGAGCGCTGAGAGATTAGCTCTCATTCTGTCTCTCTCTTTCTCTTTGTATCTCATGCTCTCTCTCACTCTTTCTCTTTCTTTCTTTTTCTCTCTGTCACTCATGCTCTCTCTCTCTCTGTATCTCATGTTCTCTCTCTTTCTCATTCTGTCTCTCTCTCTGTGTATCTCATGTTCTCTCTGTCTCTCTCTCTCTGTATCTCATTTTCTCTCTGCCTCTCTCTCTCATTCTCTCTCTCTCTGTATCTAGTGCTCTCTCTCACACTTTCTCTTTCTTTCTTTCTCTCTCTGTCACTCATGCTCTCTCTCTCTCTGTATCTCATGTTCTCTCTGTCTCTCTCTTTCATTCTCTCTCTCTTTCTCTCTCTCTCTGTATCTCGTTCTCTCATTATCTCTCTCTTTCTGTCTCTCTCTGTCACTCATGCTCTCTCTCTCTCATTCTGTCTCTATCTCATTCTCTCTCTCTGTCTCTCTCTCTCTGTATCTCATTTTCTCTCTGCCTCTCTCTCTCATTCTCTCTCTCTCTTTCTCTCTGTATCTAGTGCTCTCTCTCACACTTTTTCTTTCTTTCTCTCTCTGTCACTCATGCTCTCTCTCTCTCTGTATCTCATGTTCTCTCTCTTTCTCATTCTGTCTCTCTCTGTGTGTATCTCATGTTCTCTGTCTCTCTCTCTCATTCTCTCTCTCTCTCTCTCTGTCAGTCATGCTCTCTCTCTCTCTCTCTCTCTCTCTCTCTCTCTCTGTCACTCATGCTCTCTCTCTCTCTCTCTCTCTGTATCATGTTCTCTCTCTCTCATTCTCTCTCTCTCTCTGTGTATCTCATGTTTTCTCTGTCTTTCTCTCTCTCTCTCTCTCTCTCTCTCTCTCTGTATCTCATTTTCTCTCTGCCTCTCTCTCTCATTCTCTCTGTATCTCGTGCTCTCTCTCACTCTTTCTCTTTCTTTCTTTCTCTCTCTGTCACTCATGCTCTCTCTCTCTGTATCTCATGTTCTCTCTCTCTCATTCTCTCTCTCTCTCTCTCTCTGTATCTCATGCTCTTTCTCACTCTTTCTCTTTCTTTCTTTCTCTCTCTGTCTCTCTCTCTCTCTCAAATCAAAATGGAGGAGAAGTGATTGGGGGTAGGTTTCTTGCCTCCCTCCAAACAATACATAGTGCTGTTTCTGCAGTGCTGAGCCCCGATTAGCTATGGTAGAGGCCCTGTTCTTCCTATTACAGCTCAGCGAAGCATCACAATGAGTTTGAAGCTGTAATTTTAAGGTAACAATACTGCTTAGTGTTGCTCTAAGTACAAACCAGTCATTAAAGGAGCCATTACTCACACATGGCTGTATTACTCTTCTGTACTAGACTTACTTTAAACATAACCCTCCCCATGTGGGAGACCCAGTCTATGGAGTATAAACTGATTAAGTCAGAGACTAACACTCATGACATTTGTTGGTGGCTGCCATGTACATCCACTAGGCCACTAGGTGTCAGTATAACAACAGTTCCATAACGTGAAGAAGACTCACGGGAGGAAATGGCTGATGGCTTCTCTACAGACGACCAAGTGAATGTTAATGTTGCTGGAGTCGGAGTGGAGCTCTTTCTGTGAAAGTTGTGGAGAAGGCTCCGGCACCATTAGAGCTCCATCAACAAACCTTCGCTGCACCATCACTCCATTAGTGTTCACTCACTCGGCCGAGCCCAGGGGACGAGGCCTAGCACATCAGCCTCTCTGAGCAGAGCTGAGATGAAGGAGTGTGTTTCAGCACCACACACACACACACACACACACACACACATGCCTACACTGAGAGGTTATACAAGGTCATACACACAGTGAAATGAAAGCAGCGCCAATGTGATTCACTCAATTTATTCAGTCCTTTCATCAATAAGAAAACATTCAGCATCATTCTACATCTCAGATATATATCAAACACATATCATCGCTGTCCAAAGTAAAAGCATGTATTTCCAAAATAGTAGCTTCACACTTATATTCCGAGCGTTTCTATTGGTCCATTCATTCACTCATTATCTGTAATCCTTATCCAGTTCAGGGTCGCGGTGGGTCCAGAGCCTACCTGGAATCATTGGGTGCAAGGCGGGAATACACCATGGAGGGGGCGCCAGTCCTTCACAGGGCAACACAGACACACACACTCACTTCTACGGACACTTTGGAGTCGCCAGTCCACCTACCAACGTGTGTTTTTGGACTGTGGGAGGAAACCGGAGCACCCGGAGGAAACCCACGCAGACACAGGGAGAACACACCACACTCCTCACAGACAGTCACCCGGAGGAAACCCACGCAGACACAGGGAGAACACACCACACTCCTCACAGACAGTCACCCGGAGGAAACCCACGCAGACACAGGGAGAACACACCACACTCCTCACAGACTGGAATCGAACCCACAACCTCCAGGTCCCTGGAACTGTGTGACTGCGACACTAACCTGCTGCGCCACCGTGCCCCCCTTGGTCCATTCAACCATGGCATTTTCACACACTGCGAAGGACAGCTACTGTGTTCAAACGTTTCAGGCCAAAACAAATATCCATTGGCCATCCCTCTGTAGTCCAGAGGTTTATGCAGATGTTGTGTAACTGGTCACTGGGATTTCACAGGAAGCCCCCACCCGCCTGATATTTCTAGATTAATGTGGTGTTTGACCAAAGCAATGAATTGTATTGAGTTGATTCAGCTGAAGCTTCCTGTGTGCGATCTGTGGACGTTAATCCTCATGAGTGAAGCTCATTTGCATATTAAAATTCCCTGGGTGAGGTGCATGTATAGATCAGATCAGACAGGGTGACGTAAGGTGGATTTTAGTAATGATTCTCCTTTCCCTGCTGTGTGTGATGCCGTGGGTAACGATGTACGGCTCCTATTCAAGAGGAAGTATAATTAAATAGTGTTTGACACAGGCTCAGAGCTACAGCTGCGATTCCTCGTGAAGACGGGATTAAAATATATGGAGTCCATCTGGAAATGGCAATTGAAAAGCATCATATTTTTGAGAGGATCCCCCTCAAAACACTGATTTTAATTCACTCAGGGAAACAGACTCTCACTCAGACTCACGTGGTTTCCACTGGCACTGACCAACGTGACGTGACACATTGATCCGAACGTGACGTAACATTCATCACAGGGATTGGGCCGTGGGGCAGTGGAACTGTGTTCTCTGGAGTGATACTTTTAGGATGTGTTAGTCATTCAGAACTCATCACTCCAACACCAGCACCAGACCTCCCCAGTGCTGCCACATCCTCAGCATCAGGCTGAAGCCTTCTCAGGAGAACGGAGGCTGTCACCAAAGCAAAGGGGAGGATGCGGTGTCTACAAACTTTTGGACATCTAACATTGATCATCTGATTTCATTTTTCAGACATAACTATCATTCTCTCTCTCTCTCTCTCTCTCTCTCTCTCACACACACACACACACACACACACACTCTCATTCTGTCGCTCTCTCTCTCACACACACTGTCACACACATTCATTCTCTCTCTCTTTCTGTATCTCATGCTCTCTCACTCTTTCTCTTTCTTTCTTCTCTCTCTCTGTATCTCATGTTCTTTCTCTCTCTCTCTCTCTCTGTATCTCATGCTCTCTCTCTCTCTCTCTCTCTCTCTCTCTGTATCTTATGTTCTCTTTCTCTCTCTTTCTCTCTCTCTGTATCTCATGTTCTCTTTCTCTCTCTCGCTCTCTCTCTCTCTCTCTCGTTCTCTCTCTCTCTCTCTCTCTCTCTCTCTCTCTCACACACACACACACACACACACACACACACACAGAGGGTGAGTGTGTGTCCACTCAGGTGATTGTCAGTAACGCCCACTCCATTGTCCAGGTTGATAGACTACTTTGGATTCAGGAGCTCATCATTAAACATTTATGGACAGGCTTCAATCATGTTATAAAAATAGTTACTGCATTTTTTAATTATTAACAACAACGACAACAATAATAACAGCAGCAATAACACAAATATTGATGATGATGAGGATAATTAATGTGATTATTATTGCATAATAATAATAAAATCTGGACATTGTTGTGGTTGTAGTTTTCGAGTTGTTGCAGTGGGAGGAGTGGGAGTTTTACTGTAACCATAGTAACATTAGTATTGTGGACGCTGTTGTTGTCGATGCCAGTGAGCTGCTGTAGAGATAGTGTTGTCATTATCTTAGTTGTTGTTAATACAATTATTAATGAAGCGGCTGATATTTTAAAAGGAGAAGTGGCACCTAATCAAATGTGTTAAGAGTCTTGCCCCAAAAATCTTACTGTTACAGCGTTGTGTTATTACTGAACCCCAGTCTCCTCTAAACTGTAGTTACCCATTATTCTACAGCAGCCACAACGCAGCAGTGTCTGAGTTAGCATCATTACTGCTGTCAGTATTGTAGTTGCAGACGTATTATTAATATTACTGTTGATGTGGGTTCGAGTCCCGCTCCGGGTGACTGTCTGTGAGGAGTGTGGTGTGTTCTCCCTGTGTCTGCGTGCGTTTCCTCCGGGTGACTGTCTGTGAGGAGTGTGGTGTGTTCTCTCTGTGTCTGCGTGGGTTTCCTCCGGGTGACTGTCTGTGGGGAGTGTGGTGTGTTCTCCCTGTGTCTGTGTGGGTTTCCTCCGGGTGACTGTCTGTGAGAAGTGTGGTGTGTTCTCCCTGTGTCTGCGTGGGTTTCCTCCGGGTGACTGTCTGTGAGGAGTGTGGTGTGTTCTCTCTGTGTCTGCGTGGGTTTCCTCCGGGTGACTGTCTGTGGGGAGTGTGGTGTGTTCTCCCTGTGACTGTGTGGGTTTCCTCCGGGTGACTGTCTGTGAGGAGTGTGGTGTGTTCTCCCTGTGTCTGCGTGGGTTTCCTCCGGGTGACTGTCTGTGAGGAGTGTGGTGTGTTCTCCCTGTGTCTGTGTGGGTTTTCTCTGGGTGACTGTCTGTGAGGAGTGTGGTGTGTTCTCCCTGTGTCTGCGTGCGTTTCCTCCGGGTGACTGTCTGTGAGGAGTGTGGTGTGTTCTCTCTGTGTCTGCGTGGGTTTCCTCCGGGTGACTGTCTGTGGGGAGTGTGGTGTGTTCTCCCTGTGTCTGTGTGGGTTTCCTCCGGGTGACTGTCTGTGAGGAGTGTGGTGTGTTCTCCCTGTGTCTGCGTGGGTTTCCTCCGGGTGACTGTCTGTGAGGAGTGTGGTGTGTTCTCCCTGTGTCTGCGTGCGTTTCCTCCGGGTGACTGTCTGTGAGGAGTGTGGTGTGTTCTCTCTGTGTCTGCGTGGGTTTCCTCCGGGTGACTGTCTGTGAGGAGTGTGGTGTGTTCTCTCTGTGTCTGCGTGGGTTTCCTCCGGGTGACTGTCTGTGAGGAGTGTGGTGTGTTCTCTCTGTGTCTGTGTGGGTTTCCTCCGGGTGACTGTCTGTGAGGAGTGTGGTGTGTTCTCTCTGTGTCTGCGTGGGTTTCCTCCGGGTGACTGTCTGTGAGGAGTGTGGTGTGTTCTCTCTGTGTCTGTGTGGGTTTCCTCCGGGTGACTGTCTGTGAGGAGTGTGGTGTGTTCTCTCTGTGTCTGTGTGGGTTTCCTCCGGGTGACTGTCTGTGAGGAGTGTGGTGTGTTCTCTCTGTGTCTGTGTGGGTTTCCTCCGGGTGACTGTCTGTGAGGAGTGTGGTGTGTTCTCTCTGTGTCTGTGTGGGTTTCCTCCGGGTGCTCCGGTTTCCTCCCACAGTCCAAAAACACACGTTGGTAGGTGGATTGGCAACTCAGAAGTGTCCGTAGGTGTGTTGCCCTGTGAAGGACTGGCGCCCCCTCCAGGGTGTACTTCCGCCTTGCGCCCAATGATTCCAGGTAGGCTCTGGACCCACCGCGACCCTGGATTGTTACAGATAATGAATGAAAAATAGTTAGTGTTGTTGTTGTGAATGTTGTAGATGGTAAAACAGTGTTATTATTGCACTAGTAAGAGTCTGGATTCTGTGGATGTTGTGTGTACTGTTAATGCTGCTGCTGCTGTTGCCATGGTTATTGAGTAACAGGAGTAATAGTAATATTACTGTTGTGGTTTTTATTGCAT
>NC_089817.1:4197200-4217200 GCF_029633855.1 Hoplias malabaricus
ATTAATTGTGGCATGGGTCTGTAAACAAATCCAGGTGTTTGGACCCTTCTCTTGATCTCAGTTCGCTTGATTGTGGCAGGCGTGGTGAAAAGGTTAGAGAAGGGGGGATGGGAATAGAAGGTGCTGTTTGTTCACCTCGACCAGCTTGAAAAATGTGGGAAAGTTGTAAGGAACAGCACTGTCTACTCCCTCAACATTCACGGCTGAGGTGCCCTTGAGCAAAGCACTTAACACCCAACTGCTCCCCGGGTGCTGGGGTGGCTGCTCTGGGTGTTTGTTCATGTTCATGCCCCTTAGGGAACTCTGTGTGTGTGTGTGTGTGTGTGTGTGTGTTCGCTGGCAGGGCTTGGTTAGGTTCAGAGGCATACTGCTGTGGTTTAATTTATTTAAAATTATGGCCAAATCTTCACCCTATAATTTGATGTCTCCATTTCCACCCTGTAGCCGTCAGTGTAACATTTCTCCACTGATTGTACGTCATGTTCTGAAACATCCATTAGGCTGACACCTAGTGGCCTGGATGTATCTGAGACTCTGTACTAAATATGTAGTTGCCCTCATGTGGGGGACCCACTCTATGGAGCATAAACTCATTCAGAGAATACAAAGCTGTAGATGAGTAGTAGCATGACAGAAATTAATAATAATAATAATAATAGGTGTGTCACTGTCACACAGCTCCAGAGACCTGGAAGTTGTGGGTTTGAGTCCCGCTCCGGGTGACTGTCTGTGAGGAGTGTGGTGTGTTCTCCCTGTGTCTGCGTGGGTTTCCTCCGGGTGACTGTCTGTGAGGAGTGTGGTGTGTTCTCCCTGTGTCTGCGTGGGTTTCCTCCGGGTGTCTGTCTGTGAGGAGTGTGGTGTGTTCTCCCTGTGTCTGCGTGGGTTTCCTCCGGGTGACTGTCTGTGAGGAGTGTGGTGTGTTCTCCCTGTGTCTGCGTGGGTTTCCTCCGGGTGACTGTCTGTGAGGAGTGTGGTGTGTTCTCTCTGTGTCTGCGTGGGTTTCCTCCGGGTGACTGTCTGTGAGGAGTGTGGTGTGTTCTCTCCCTGTGTCTGTGTGGGTTTCCTCCGGTGCTCCGGTTTCTTCCCACGCTCCAAAAACACATGTTGGTAGTTGATTGGCGACTTAAGTGACCACAGGTGTGAGTGTGTGTGTGTGTGTGTGTCTGTCGCCCTGTGATGGACTAGTGCCCCCTCCAGGGTGTAGATAAGGGTTACAGACAATGAATAAATGAATAATAATTATAATAAAAGGAAGACTTTATCAATAACAAGAAAAATACTTGGAAGAAACAACAGCAACACCAATGATAATAATAAATAGCTCCTTTAAGGCTGCAGACCTCTCAGGTATTAGTCCATTCACAATGGGAAGTGACCTTCAGTGGGATGTGTATGATGTCTTGTGGTGGTCAGCCCCCTGACCGTCTCCCTGCAGCACTCACTGGATGTTGGCCATGTTCCTGCACTCGTCTTTTCTCTGTCACGTAACACTTCTTTTTCCAAGAAAAAAATGACCTTCTTTGGGTGTCTCTGCTTCCCTTTTCATTTCCTGACACCTCAGTGCTGCGAGCACTAACCTTATCTTTCTTCAGCTCCTCTCCAGCAGGAATTCTAAGTCTTTGTTTCTGACTTTGTCTCTTTAACGTTTTTAAAATCTGGGTTCAGCGTGGATCAGCAGGTTTAAAAGTAGCTTTCTGTGTGCCACAGTGTTGTCTGTCACTGTCTCAGAGAAGCTCCTTGTTACACCCTTCAGAAGGCTAACATCCATAGAGTTACAGACTGTAGTCCATCTGTTGCTCTGCATACGTTGCAAACCCCCTTTCAACCTGCTCCTCAATGGCCCCTCAGGACCCCCACAGAGCAGGTGTGATGTGGTGGTGGGTCATTCTCAGCGCTGCAGTGACACTGACGTGGTGGTGGTGTGTTAGTGTGTGTTGTGCTGGTGTAGAGTGGATCAGACACAGCAGTGCTGCTGGAGTTTTTAAACCCCTCAGTGTCTGGACTGAGAACAGTCCACCGACCGAAAACATCCAGCCGACAGCGTCCTGTGTCACTGATGAAGGACTAGAGGACGAGCGACACACACTGTGCAGCGACAGATGAGCTACTGTCTCTGACTTTACATCTACAAGGTGGACCAACGAGGGAGGAGTGTCTCACAGAGTTCAGTAACTGTTTCAGTGTCGTACTCTATATTTGATCAATTACAGTTTGAACGAAGGCAATCCAACACAGCCCCTGAGTCAGTGTAGCAGAATCATCCAAAATGACTCCACACCTCACGCTAATTCACAGCTATTCCCTGCTAGTCACAGTTAGCATCATTAGCCGCTGTGACTGATTGTTGCTGTGGTGCTGCGAGGCTGTTGTTCTCAGAGCAGGATTAAGGTCGTTACCTTTCCCTCCACCTCTCCACTCTCAGATCAATCTGTCTGATCTTCCTCCTCCCTCTAGAGCTTCAGATTCATTTCCATTCACTTCTATAGCCTTGAGAGCTAAACAGCTAGCTAACTAGAGAGGTACATGGACAGACACACTGTTCAACTGTGATAAATAAGGCTGAATATTAAAGATAAAATAGTGAAACCTTGATTTGTTTAAATAGATCTTTCTGTTATTTTTAAGACAATGTTGAATCATGTAACTTTATTTATCATGTGACTTTATTGTTTTCGGTGTGGTCAGGAGTTGATATGTGAGGTTACAAGATACACACACTTTCTGAATGGACTGTAGCTTCCAGGAGTTTGAACACAATTGGATGCTCATTTTTAACCTCCAGCTGTTTTCTGATTGGTCACTGATTGGTTAGCATTCTCCTCCTAGCGTGTTGAGCTGTCCTGAGTGTTATACTTCCTGAGGTGTCCTCTCCTGACCCCAGGTCTCTTAGCTCTGTTTCGTTGTATTTAAAGTACACAATCGCACCTTAAAGAGCATTTTGCACTTTTAAGGTCACATTTGCATCAGTTGTAGCCTGAAAGACGAGGACTGTAACCTTTACTCTGGACAGCGCCGCCCCGTTTAGTAGCCTCTGCTCAGCCTTATAGAGCCACGCTACACAAACACTGCAGCAGTGAGAGGTGGAGACTTCAAAACTGGGTCACACTAACGTTCAGGGAAGCTTGTCCAGCCTGGCAACTGTTGCTATGGAGAAATGGGTTTGTGGGTATGGAGAGCAGTTTTGAAATATGTTTAAGAAAAAAAACCAAACAAATAACCAAACATCGTTAATATTGTTTTGTGGGAATGCCGCGATGGGATCCTCTCTCTTTCTCTCTCGCTCTCTCTCTCTCCTGCTCTCTTTCTCTCTCTCTTTCTCTCTCTCTCTCTCTCGCTCTCTCTCTCTCCTGCTCTCTCTCTCTCTCTCTTTCTCTCTTTCTCTCTCTCGCTCTCTCTCTATCTCTCTCACTCTGTCTCTCTCTCTTACTGTCTATCTCTCTCTCTCCCTTGCTCTCTCTCTCTCTCTGTCTCTCTCTCTCTCGCGCTCTCTCTCACTCGCTCTCTCTCTCTCTTTTTCTCTCTTTCTCTCTCTCTTTCTCTCTCACTCTCTCTCTCTGTCTCTCCCTTGCTCTCTCTTTCTCTCTCTCACTCTGTCTCTCTATCTCTCTCTCTCCCTTGCGCTCTCTCTCTCTTTTTTTCTCTCTCTTTCTCTCGCTCTCTCTCTATCTCTCTCACTCTCTCTCTGTCTCTCCCTTGCTCTCTCTCTTTCTCTCTCTCTCTCACTCTCTCTCTCTCTCTCTCTCTCTATCTCTCCCTCTCGCTCTCTATCTATCTCTCTCACTCTCTTTTTTCTCTCTCTTTCTCCCGCTCTCTCTCTTTCTCTCTCACTCTCTCTCTCTGTCTCTCTCCTGCTCTCTATTTTTCTCTCCCTTGCTCTCTCTCTCTCTCTCTCACACACTCTGTCTCTCTCTCTCTCTTGCTCTCTCTATCTCTCTCTCTCCTTTGCTCTCTCTCTCTCTCTCTCTCTCTCTCTCTCTCTCTCTCTTTTTTCTCTCTTTCTCTCACTCTCTCTCTCTCTGTCTCTCTCCCTCTCTCTCCTGCTCTCTATTTTTCTCTCACCCTTTTTTGCCTTCTCTCTTTCTCTGACTCTTTTTCCCTCACTGTTTTTCGCCTTGTCTCTGTCACATTCTCTCACTCTCTTTCTGTTTCTCGCTTAAGCATTTTCAGCTGAATTCCTGCACGTCGTTGGTCCAGCGTGAGAATACACTCTCAGCTTTTGCCGTGTGCTGTTTGGCTGCTCTTGTTTGAGAAATCTGTAGAGGCCCGGGAGAAAAAGAGAGAGAGAGAGAGAGAGAGAGAGAGAGAGAGAGAGAGAGAGAGAGAGAGAGAGAGGAGGGGGAAGGAAGACAACAGCAGTGTTGTGATCTGCGCTTGGTAAAAAGACAAAGAAAACAAATGTAGAAAAACACAAAAACACCCCCCTCGTGAACAGCACGTTTGCTGTGATCTGTGCTCCAGCTCCTCAGCGCGAGCCGATGTTCCGGAGCGAGCAGATTATGCAGTTATCGGTGCGCTGCCTTTGTTTGGCCGGGGTCTTTTCGGGGCGGGCGTTTGTGATTCTGCTGGCAGAAGGTGGACTAGCTGAACTCGTTAGAGTGATTAGTTCCAGGGCTTTTGCTCTGTGCACTGTGGAGACGGGGGGGACCAGAATCAATGGGAAAGGAGCGTTCCCATGGAGAGAATGAAAGCTTTGTAGCGCCTCATTCACACGGCAGAAGGGAGAGAAAGGCTGAGCTGGTTGGGATTCCAGTCAGAGCCATGTGGAGGAGGGAATGGTGAAACATGATATTACACTGATGACAGCATGTAAAAGCAAGGCTTCGTTATGGCGCAGGGGCTAGGGCTCACGTAGCGTAACTCAGAGTCGCTTCTCGGCGGAGCAAATCGACGACACCGTAACAGTCACATGGACCACAGAGGTGTTATCACATTACTCTGGTGGTACCTTTCAGTTGCTGTGGTGGGACCCTCACGTGTAAGTCCCAGCCTTTTTTAAAACTCCAGTTCTATTAAGAAAGCATACAGATGTTCACCTTTCCTGCAGGAGAAGAGAACCTAATGGATCCTGAGGGTGCACAGCTGGACTTAAAGACCCCTTCTGTACCTTTCATCGTTCTCTACATCTATTGATTGGCTACTAATATCAACACAGCACATATATCTTAGATATAAACAATTAGATTTGCATACGCACTGCTTCAGAACTGCAGAAACAGCACTATGTAACTTTAGAAGGAGGGTAGGAACCCCTGCCCTCCCCCTTGACTTCAGGACAGTGCTGTAAAACTGAATTACACTCTGCAGCTGTAGGAATAGCCCAGGAGCCCAATACCAGATCTTACACAGTGTTCCATTAAGGCCACGGCTCCTAGGAGTCTGGGCTGCTGTGTAACGTTTAGTATCTGCTTTCAAAAAGCCACACCAGCTGTGACATTTAAAGGTGCCGCCTGTCTCTAAAAAGGACTTTTGGTTGTTTGATGACATCATTAAGTACCAGGAGGTGGGGCAACATTTGAATCATTAGCGTCAGGTGATTACCACCACCCTCACCTTCCCCTGGCTCAGGTCACTCAGAGAACTCAGAGAAAGTGTAGTTCCACTTGGGAATACGGAGGATAATATTCCGATTTCCTGTTAACGCTGGCTTTAAGATGGGGGCGACCATACGTCCTCTTTTTCCTGGTCTTGTCCTAAATGCATCCAGTCAGACGTGTTTTATGCGCTGATTTATACAGCTGTGACACATCTGTTTGAGTCCCGTCTTCACACTGCTGCTATTGGTCTACCACCTGCATTTGACATCAGCCATTGGTTAGACACAGCCAACTGACCACAGCTTAAAAATCCCTGATGATGAAAATAAATAAAACAAAAACATATAAAATGTGGTAAAATTTAAACAACGAATGTTTTCCTTTTTATTTATTGGTTGGTAGGTGGATTGGTGACTCAAAAGTGTCCGTAGGTGTGAGTGTGTGAGTGTGTATCACCCTTTGAAGCACTGGCGCCCCCTCCAGGGTGTGTTCCCGCCTTGTGCCCAATGATTCCAGGGAGTTCCCACCGCGGACTGGATAAGCGATTATAGACAATGAATAAATTAATTAAATAGAAAGGAAATAAAGGCTATTAAGGCTATTCATTAGTAATTGTATGAGTAAATGTTTATGTATTATAATATTTATATAATTATTTTAAAGACCTTCACAAACACACACACACACACACTACAAGTGTAACGTGCTTAGTTTTGTGTTCTGTTTTGTATTGTTTCTTGTTTGTGCTCCCTTTGTCATGTGACTGTTTCCCCTGTCTTGTGTCTGCTTCCTGCTTGTTCCCTGGTCATGTGATATACTTCCCTTGTGCTTCTAGTCTCACGTGTCTAAATTAGCGCTCAGATGTTTCTTGTTTGTGTTGTCCTGGTATAGTCCTTGTCAGTGTTTCCTGTTAGTGGGTCATTGTTGATGTGGTTGTTTGTATGCTGTCTGTGCTTCATGGCTGTCTTGCCAAATGATATCTAGTTCTATGTTTAAAGCCTTGTGTATAGCCTTGCCCTGTGTTTAGCCACTTTGTTCTGTATAGCCCTTGTGTAGCGTTTACCCCTTTTGTTTAGCGTTTAGCCCTTGTGTTTAGCATTTAGCCTCTGCGTTTAGCCCTTATGTTTAGCCTCTGTGTTTAGCCCTTGTGTTTAGCATTTAACCTCTGTGTTTAGCCCTTGTGTTTAATGTTTAGCCCTTGTGTTTAGCTTCTGTGTTTAGCCCTTGTGTTTAGCATTTAGCCCTTGTGTTTAGCCTCTGTGTTTAGCTTCTGTGTTTAGCCCTTGTGTTTAGCATTTAGCCCTTGTGTTTAGCCTCTGTGTTTAGCTTCTGTGTTTAGCCCTTGTGTTTAGCATTTAGCCTCTGTGTTTAATGTTTGGCCTCTGTGTTTAGCCCTTGTGTTTAGCATTTAGCCTCTGTGTTTAGCCCTTGTGTTTTGTGTTTAGCCTCTGTGTTTAGCTTCTGTGTTTAGCCCTTGTGTTTAGCATTTAGCCTCTGTGTTTAATGTTTGGCCTCTGTGTTTAGCCCTTGTGTTTAGCATTTAGCCTCTGTGTTTAGCCCTTGTGTTTTGTGTTTAGCCTCTGTGTTTAGCTTCTGTGTTTAGCCCTTGTGTTTAGCGTTTAGCCTCTGTGTTTAGCGTTTAGGCTCTGTGTTTAGCATTTAGCCTCTGTGTTTTGCTTCCCTCTGTCTAGATTCCTTTTAGTTTTTGTTAATATATTCTCCTGCACTTACCTCCTTCCTTTGCTCCTTGACCACTCCTACACACCCCGCATTGTTACAACGAGGGCCGTTTGTTCATGGATGGTGATCAAATCCATGACCTCTTGACCTGTCGTCAACTCTCCTGGTCAGAAATGCTGCTGGTCTCTACGCTGAGACAGAGTGCGATGCAGAAGGCCCTGGTTAGGAACACATTTTCAAGCAGAAAGACAAATGGAAAGAGAACTCTCAGAGGGATACGTGTTTGATGAGGGGCTGTGAGAGGCTCGCCGGGCCTGGGGAGAAAGGCCTGAACCTGGCAACCCTGAGATTATGACAGAAATCCTGTTCATCTCTCGGCAAATTGACTCTTCCCACTGAATATAAGCCCAGAGGTGGAAAACGTTCCACTCTTCCTCACCTCTTAATATTCTCCGACGAGAGGCTGTCTCTGACGTGACGAGGGGAGAGTATTCCCAGACAAACCCATGAATTTTAAACGGAAAGTCTAATTATTTCCGTCTTCTCTGGCAGGTCTGATGCCAGCGTCTCTATCAGTGATAACATAACTGAGTTTATGACTGGAATGTGGGCTGAATGACATATTACCCACCCTTTTACAAGCCGCTAACGCTAGAGATTCGCTCGAGGCTGTTTTCCACATTCTAACGTCACAGACTCGAGGCCGGACCAATTTCAGACTTTAAAGAGTTTCTCCTGTCGTCTCCGCGGCTGCTCACTGCTGATATTAGCGCTGGATTTTCCAGAAGGCATCAGCAAGGTTTTTTTCCAGGAGCCAAACGGAATGAATTCATCAGAATGGAGTCACAGCATTTTGAATGGCACACCTATGTTTGTGTGTGTGTGTGTGTGTGTGTGTGTGTCATTTTTGTCTTTTTTCAAATTAAGGGGGACTGGGTGAGTGGAGTGTGTGAAATTGTCCACCAATAACTCACACTTGTCACTCACACACTCATCCAGTCACTCACACACTCATCCAGGCACTCACACACTCACACCTGTGGACAGTCACACACACACTCACCCAGTCACTCACACACACACACCTGTGGACAGTCACTCACACACTCATCCAGTCACACACACTCACACCTGTGGACAGTCACTCACACACTCATCCAGTCTCACACACTCACTCAGTCACTCACACACTCACCCAGTCACTCACACTCACTCAGTCACTCACACACTCACCCAGTCACTCACACACTCACACCTGTGGACAGTCACTCACACACTCACCCAGTCTCTCACACTCACTCAGTCACTCACACACTCACCCAGTCACTCACACCTGTGGACAGTCACTCACACACTCACCCAGTCTCTCACACTCACTCAGTCACTCATACACTCACCCAGTCACTCACACACTCACACCTGTGGACAGTCACTCACACACTCACCCAGTCTCTCACACTCACTCAGTCACTCACACACTCACCCAGTCACTCACACACTCACACCTGTGGACAGTCACTCACACACTCACCCAGTCTCTCACACTCACACCTGTGGACAGTCACTCACACACTCACCCAGTCACACACACTCACACCTGTGGACAGTCACTCACACACTCACCCAGTCACACACACTCAAACCTGTGGACAGTCACTCACACATTCACTCACAATCTTATCCAGCCACACACACACACACCTGTGGACAGTCACTCACACACCCTGTCACTCACACACTTACACCTAAGGACAGTCACTCACACACTCACCCAGTCACTCACACACTCACACCTGTGGACAGTCACTCACACACTCACCCAGTCTCTCACACTCACTCAGTCACTCACACACTCACCCAGTCACTCACACACTCACACCTGTGGACAGTCACTCACACACTCACCCAGTCTCACACACTCACTCAGTCACTCATACACTCACCCAGTCACTCACACACTCACACCTGTGGACAGTCACTCACACACTCACCCAGTCTCTCACACTCACTCAGTCACTCACACACTCACCCAGTCACTCACACACTCACACCTGTGGACAGTCACTCACACACTCACCCAGTCTCTCACACTCACTCAGTCACTCACACACTCACCCAGTCACTCACACACTCACACCTGTGGACAGTCACTCACACATTCACTCACAATCTTATCCAGCCACACACACACACACCTGTGGACAGTCACTCACACACCCTGTCACTCACACACTTACACCTAAGGACAGTCACTCACACACTCACCCAGTCACTCACACACTCACACCTGTGGACAGTCACTCACACACTCACCCAGTCTCTCACACTCACTCAGTCACTCACACACTCACCCAGTCACTCACACACTCACACCTGTGGACAGTCACTCACACACTCACCCAGTCTCACACACTCACTCAGTCACTCATACACTCACCCAGTCACTCACACACTCACACCTGTGGACAGTCACTCACACACTCACCCAGTCTCTCACACTCACTCAGTCACTCACACACTCACCCAGTCACTCACACACTCACACCTGTGGACAGTCACTCACACACTCACCCAGTCTCTCACACTCACTCAGTCACTCACACACTCACCCAGTCACTCACACACTCACACCTGTGGACAGTCACTCACACACTCACCCAGTCTCACACACTCACTCAGTCACTCACACACTCACCCAGTCACTCACACTCACTCAGTCACTCACACACTCACCCAGTCACTCACACACTCACACCTGTGGACAGTCACTCACACACTCACCCAGTCTCTCACACTCACTCAGTCACTCACACACTCACCCAGTCACTCACACCTGTGGACAGTCACTCACACACTCACCCAGTCTCTCACACTCACTCAGTCACTCATACACTCACCCAGTCACTCACACACTCACACCTGTGGACAGTCACTCACACACTCACCCAGTCTCACACACTCACTCAGTCACTCATACACTCACCCAGTCACTCACACACTCACACCTGTGGACAGTCACTCACACACTCACCCAGTCTCTCACACTCACTCAGTCACTCACACACTCACCCAGTCACTCACACACTCACACCTGTGGACAGTCACTCACACACTCACCCAGTCTCTCACACTCACTCAGTCACTCACACACTCACCCAGTCACTCACACACTCACACCTGTGGACAGTCACTCACACACTCACCCAGTCTCACACACTCACTCAGTCACTCACACACTCACCCAGTCACTCACACTCACTCAGTCACTCACACACTCACCCAGTCACTCACACACTCACACCTGTGGACAGTCACTCACACACTCACCCAGTCTCTCACACTCACTCAGTCACTCACACACTCACCCAGTCACTCACACCTGTGGACAGTCACTCACACACTCACCCAGTCTCTCACACTCACTCAGTCACTCATACACTCACCCAGTCACTCACACACTCACACCTGTGGACAGTCACTCACACACTCACCCAGTCTCTCACACTCACTCAGTCACTCACACACTCACCCAGTCACTCACACACTCACACCTGTGGACAGTCACTCACACACTCACCCAGTCTCTCACACTCACTCAGTCACTCACACACTCAACCAGTCACTCACACACTCACACCTGTGGACAGTCACTCACACACTCACCCAGTCTCACACACTCACTCAGTCACTCATACACTCACCCAGTCACTCACACACTCACACCTGTGGACAGTCACTCACACACTCACCCAGTCTCTCACACTCACTCAGTCACTCACACACTCACCCAGTCACTCACACACTCACACCTGTGGACAGTCACTCACACACTCACCCAGTCTCACACACTCACTCAGTCACTCACACACTCACCCAGTCACTCACACACTCACCCAGTCACTCACACCTGTGGACAGTCACTCACACACTCACCCAGTCACTCACACACTCACACCTGTGGACAGTCACTTACACACTCACCCTGTCTCACACACTCACCCAGTCACTCACACACTCAACCAGTCACTCACACCTGTGGACAGTCACTCACACACTCACCTAGTCACTCACACACTCACCCAGTCACTCACACACTCACACCTGTGGACAGTCACTCACACACTCACCCAGTCTCACACACTCACTCAGTCACTCACACACTCACCCAGTCACTCACACACTCAACCAGTCACTCACACCTGTGGACAGTCACTCACACACTCACCTAGTCACTCACACACTCACCCAGTCACTCACACACTCACACCTGTGGACAGTCACTCACACACTCACCCAGTCTCACACACTCACTCAGTCACTCACACACTCACCCAGTCACTCACACACTCACCCAGTCACACACACTCACTCAGTCACTCACACACTCACCCAGTCACTCACACACTCACACCTGTGGACAGTCACTCACACACTCACCCTGTCTCACACACTCACTCAGTCACTCACACACTCACCCAGTCACTCGTACATTCACACAGTAATAATGAGAAATACTCAATGTATTGATTAGATTCTTCACTCATTACATTAAAACATTACTTTTTCTTGTACTGCTTTTTGTTTCTATGGTGCTCTGTGTGGGTCCTATGTGGCGGTGTATTGAATCAGAAGGAATTCTGAGCAGTGGATGGACCCGAAGGCCAGTGAGGTGGTGGAGACGTGTTGGTCCTCCTCCTGAGCTGAGTCTGGTTAAACATTAAAACCTTGCGTGGTTTTAAGAGCCTTGAGCAAACTCTGAATCATAACCCCAGCATTTCCCCGAAGTCTAAAACCAGTGCCGCAGCATCGTCTCCAACTGGGTTAAATGAAATATTGATCGAGTCTAAAAGACGAGGCAGTGCGTGTTAGTGTTTCTGCTTTAGTGACGCCTGCGTGTACGATCAGAGTCCAGGTTAAAGACAAACGCCACTGATTCTTTAACATATCTGTGGAATTCAGTGATGGAGATGTAAATAATATCCTTCTGAGTGAACTTTCACTGGAGGTGAATGGAACCAGGCATTTCACAAATAGAGACATTTTATTTACCATCACCTACCTGTGTTTTCAGAGTCTTTATATGAAAAGCAGGCGACGTTATACAGTGTTCCTTGTGTTAGGATCTCGTTTTAAAACTATGTTCTATGCCAAAGAATCCTTAAGCAATCAATAAAATCATAAAGAAACTCCTGAGGCTACCAACCCAAACACAGTAAAACAAGACCACCCAATCTGTCTAAGTCCGATTACATCGATTTAAATGAGCCTTTTGATTTTTCAGCTGTCCCCTGTGTAGAGTGCAGAGACTTTAGAATTGTCCCGCCCCCTTGTCTGAGTCTGTCCAATCACAGAGCTGGACCGACTTTTATGTGAGAGCACAAAGACAAGGTTATAAAGAATAAGAAATAAGAGCGCTGAGTAAAAATGGAGAAAACGAGAACAAAGTAGAAAGAGAACTGAGAAAAAACGGCTGAAAACCAGAGCTCTTCACTGCTGTGCACTCGGGGGCGGGGTGAACAGCGAGCGGCTCGTTATCATTTAAAGGAACAGGTGCTGAAAGCGGGCGTTCTGAACAGGGGCTGTTTACACAGGGGGAGAACACTGCTGCTTTGAGCAAAGCAGGTCACAGACGCTGCTTCAAATGCCTTGTAATGGACTGGTGTTCTGTCCAGAGTGTGTTCCTGTCATGCTTCCAATGATTCTGTGTTGGCTCTGGATCAGTGGCGGATGCTGGTCTTTCAAGGAGGGGAAGCTCAATTTCGGCCTACGTCATAAAATGTGTCGGTTTATTTATACGTAAATTCTATCCTCCGTTCCTTTTTAAGAAAATGATCTGTGACCCTGTCGTACCAACAAGGCGTCTTTTCCAGGGACTTGACTAGTGTCCTCTCAGTGTCCAGCAGAGCTAGGCTGCTTAAACGGCCTTGGCCCATGTGAAGTGTGTCCGCCTGTGAGTGCTTTGTGACGGTGGAGGGGCTCAGCAGCACCCGCTGGACAGAAACTGTGATAGAAGTCAGAAAGAGTGATGGAAGTCAGTCTCCAAACACAAGCAGCTACAAAAAACCCACCAGAAATTTGTCACTAGTCGTTTTTAACAAAGAAAATGCCGCTAAGAGGATTAAGAAAGTCTCCGGTTCAACTCAGAACAGAATGAAAATTTAATGCTCCCATGGATCTTTACACCAAAGGATCGCTGATTCGCTCATTTCGCTGTCAATCAAAAAGGGATTCAGCCTCAGACAGATCCTCCAATCATCATGCAGAAGCTGAGCGTCCGGGCCAGCCGAGGCCAGCCCACTGCCCCATAGACCCCCAGAGACGCTGAGCGACCGATGGGCGGGACAAAGCCCAGCATTTATCCAATGACTCGTCTCGTTTCGCTGCACTTCGCTGCTTCGCTATTGAACTCTGTGGACTGTTTAAAGCACTGTGAAGCTGCAGGAATGATTGAGAGGAAAGCCGCGTCTTTACCAGTGATAAGAAGCTGATTCTGAACAAAAGTTGAGCGCGTTGTAGTGCATATTTATTCTATGACATGTACACAACAGTATATATTTGATCACTTATTTTTTTACATTTTAGGGGAAGCTGAGCTTCCCTTGCAGTCTTAGAGCAATCGCCTCTGCTCTGGATCCAGAGTGACCCTGATGAGGATGAAGCAGTTACAGAAGATGAATGAATAAACACAGGAGACACAGTAGCTACTGGCCCAGAGGAAAAGTGACTTCAAGGGACTAAATGCTTATTAACAACAAACCTCTCCAGATCTAATTTCTTTGTTTAAATTGGTTTATTGTCTTTCACTTCATTATTCATCATGAATCTGACTGTACTTTGTTCTGTGTAAAGTTTCCTGCTGATGAATTACATCTGGGACTGGGTGTTTTGGCAGAGTACCTGAGGACACTTGGGACACCTTGCCTTCCAATTAGTATTCGGCAGGTGCTCAGGTGTTTCAGCACAATGTCATTACCATTTATTCCATATTGAGGCCACTGATGTATTAATGGAGTGCCCAGGCATGTTGACTGGGGCTGTAAGAGGTGCTCCAGCTGAGGTTTGGACATCAACGAAGGGTTCGAAATTTGTTCCAGAAGTCTTTCTTTGGCAAACAATCAAACGCCCCGCTTTTCGGCTTAGTCCAAATATAGTGGATCAGCCCAGATTTGTTGGGTTTCTGAAGACTGCCTCTTAGTTTTGCGGTGGATCTAAGTGGCTAATGTAGCAACCAAGCAGTGGGAAGTTTGTGTTAACTCAGCGCTGTAATCTCATAGAGAAGATGTTCATGATGCATTTGTATCTATGAAAATGTACAAAAGTAAGACAAAATTTATACATCGTACGTCATCTGCTACTGTCTCAAGCTGTGTGACGTATTTCTGTCCATGTTTAAAGAGGGTCAGAAAGTCTGAAACCACATAAACAGGTGACCATCTGATCCTTTCAGCATCCAGTTAGCACAGTACTCATTGGTGGCTGTACGTTTTGTGTTTGCAGAGACATTTTGGAGCATTTTTGTGCCCTTGGTCTAGGACGTCTCTGTTGATGTGCAGTATTTTGAGGCAATGATGGTAACAGCCGAATAAGAAAGAGCATAAACTTGAACTTTTTGTAATAATAACTTTTTATAACTGTCAAACTGTGATCACAGGTCGTTCCTTCCTGCTGTGGTTAGACTTTAAAACCAACACTGCTCCCAGTAAACCACTGACATCTACACTGATGTAAATATAAGGCAAGGCAGGTTTATTTATAGAACACCTTTCATACAAAAGCAATTCAAAGTGCTTTACAGAAGAAACAGTGAAGTTAAAAGCAAGAATAAGTCAAATAACAATTGTATTGTTTTATTATATATATACAGTAATCCCTTGCTACTTCGCGGGTTTTTTCAAGGGGGCTTTTCGCCTAAAAATATCATTTTCTTATGGTGTGTAAATTAAAAGTATTTTTTTATTATTTACACATATTAGGCCTGTAGGTGACACAGTATATCATTTACAAGTGTTTCTTACGTACAGCACCGTATTGTTTATGTCCACATCTGAGTGAAATTTACTGAACGCTAAATGACAGCTTAGGAATGACTCTATTAAAGAAACTGGTGGGATATCACATGTAGTTCCAGCTGAAAAACATTATAGAACGACTGTTTAATGCAAAGAGAGGGTTGTTAACAGCAACAGGGAGGGGTTTAAAAGTCCAAACACTCGTTAAATACATAAAAAAATATCTTTCCTCTACTTCGCGGAAATTCGTTTTTCGCAGGTGGTCTTGGAACACGAGGGATCACTGTATACACACACACACACACACACACACAACTGTTATTTTGTATTATATTGCATTATATACATATATACATTCATTCATTGTCTGTAACCCTTATCCAGTTCAGGGTCGCGGTGGGTCCAGAGCCTACCTGGAATCATTGGGCGCAAGGTGGGAATACACCCTGGAGGGAGCGCCAGTCCTTCACAGGGCAACACAGACACACACACACCTACGGACACTTTGAGTCGCCAATCCACCTACCAACGTGTGTTTTTGGACTGTGGGAGGAAACCGGAGCACCCGGAGGAAACCCACACAGACACAGGGAGAACACACCACACTCCTCACATATAGTCACCCGGAGGAAACTCACGCAGACACAGAGAGAACACACCACACTCCTCACAGACAGTCACCCGGAGGAAACCCACGCAGACACAGAGAGAACACACCACACTCCTCACAGACAGTCACCCGGAGGAAACCCACGCAGACACAGGGAGAACACACCACACTCCTCACAGACAGTCACCCGGAGCGGGAATTGAACCCACAACCTCCAGGTCCCTGGAGCTGTGTGACTGCGACACTGTGCCACCCCAGATATACACATGTTTACTGTAATTGCTAAGTTTCTCTTCTATTACTGATTATTTTGCTGTAAACACTTAATTTCCCAACTGTGGAAATAAAGGATTATCTTATCTTAATCACTTTACTCAGTGTTTTCTCTGTGTTCGTGTGGGTTTCCTCTGATTTCCTCTGACAAACCTAGCAATCTACAAAGGCTAACGGGAGCCGAACAACTGCTAATGTAATGAGCCCCCGATTAGTGGCCACATTAATCTTGAAGTTTCATTGGAGAAGAACTTCAGATTTCAAACATGTCTCATGTCTTGGCTGTAGTTTTGATAAAGTGGACAATTTATAAAATGGAAGCTGTCCTGTTGTGGCTAATGCAATAGCAAAATGCTAATATGGACAAATATCTGACAAAGAGCAGATTTCTGTGTATAAATCATCCACGGAAGCAGACACCAGGGCCACTCAGAATGCTTTATGAGCTCTAGGCTGGGACTATTTTTAGGCAGAGCTGCAGCATTTTGCAATTTATTTATCACTGCTTAAATCAAACATATTAATTCATAGATGGGGCACGACGGCAGAGTCCAGATCGCAGAGCTTCTCCCTCGCAGCCGTGAGCGAAGCCAGACTTCTGTCTGCGTATCTGTCCAGTGGAAGGAAACTGTGTGTGCTGTGTTTGATGGTGAAGCTCCTCCACAGGACTCGGATTAATTACTGCAGCGAGCTTTCTGTCACACACACATGCAGACGGAGCGTGGATCTGAAGCTCCACAGCTCCTTCCCGCTTTGGCACGTAATTAAGGCTGGCCACAGAAGTCCCAGCCCTCGAGAAGCAGTGGTGATATAACCCTCTGATTGGCGAGAAGAGAGAGGGAAGCTGCGTTAAAAGGATTGGCTGAGGACAGAGGGCCGACAGAACTTTCACGTCAAACTCACGTCCTCACTGCGTCTGTGACATCACCTCACTTTCCTCGTTCAGTTCACAACAAAACACTGCGTAGTTTAATGTAACGTGCAATTATTTGTGCTGAAAGGTTGTTGGTTCGATTCCCAGATTCAGTCCACAGCTCTGGGGCCCTTGAGAAAGGCACCGAACCCACAACTAGCTGCCCGTCACTCTGGGTGTGTGTTCACAGCCCCAGTGCACAAGTGTGTGTGTGTGTTTCACTGCCACAAATTTGGTTGTACATTATACAATGACAAAAAATGCATTGCAGTAATTTCATTTCATTTCAGCTGCTCAGTGAAGATTATATTGAAATAAACAGCAATAACATTATAATATTCCAAAATAAACAGGTGAATCACCACCTCCTGATGGATGTTTATACTCCCACTGGATAAATATAGGTCCAAGGATGTCAAGGCAGTTGATGAACTGCATTCACAGCAAAGAAAGGAAGGAGGGAAAAAAAAGGTTGGAGCATTGTTTTTAGCCCCACTTTCACACAGTTACCTCATTTAACTGGGATTCGCATTGCCGTGCAGCTGCTCTAAGTGCTGTGCAATTACAGCTTCAGCACAGAACAACCTGCCCAAGCAGAAAGCTTCAGATTAGCCTCACGCAGAGCTCTTACTCTCCTTATACGATTGGATGAAACATGCTCTTTAATAGCGGGTGATAAGCAGTGATGAGCGAAGATACTGAGCTCACAGCCGTTCATCACATGACCCAGACCCCAGGAGAGAAACCGTAAAGCACGAGGGTGGAAGAACGTGATGCCCACTTTAAGCTTCAGCTGCAGTATATAGTGGATGTGTATGTGATAATGCCTGGAGGCTGAAATCATATTGTTCTTATTGGCACCACATCCAGTGTACACTATTTCACTTGAGATAAACAATAGAAGTCAATAGTGCTCCAGGTTGTCTCTTGACATCTCAACCCACAAACCACATCCAGGACTTCAGAAATATTCGGTTACACTATGTTAGTTCTGGGGCGGCACGGTGGAGCAGCAGGTAGGTGTCGCAGTCACACAGCTCCAGGGGCCTGGAGGTTGTGGGTTCGATTCCCGCTCCGGGTGACTGTCTGTGAGGAGCGTGGTGTGTTCTCCCTGTGTCTGCGTGGGTTTCCTCCGGGTGACTGTCTGTGAGGAGCGTGGTGTGTTCTCCCTGTGTCTGCGTGGGTTTCCTCCGGGTGACTGTCTGTGAGGAGCGTGGTGTGTTCTCCCTGTGTCTGCGTGGGTTTCCTCCGGGTGACAGTCTGTGAGGAGTCTGGTGTGTTCTCCCTATGTCCGCGTGGGTTTCCTCCGGATGCTCTGGTTTCCTCTCACAGTTCACAAACACACGTTGATAGGTGGATTGGCGACTCAAAATTGTCCGTAGGTGTGAGTGTGTGAGTGAATGTGTGTGTGTCTGTGTTGCCCAGTGAAGGACTGGCGCCCCCTCCAGGGTGTATTTCTGCCCAATGATTCCAGGGAGGCTCTGGACCCACCGCGACCCTGAACTGGATAAGCGGTTACAGATAATGAATGAATGAATGAATGTTAGTTCTATAAACAGTCCATTTCGGTGCTGGTTCCTAGTGCTGAACAAAGCAACCATAATCAAAAACAACCACTGAATAAGACATACATTTATCCCAAGCGCCTGGCTGCAACAGGCCATTTGTGCTCCATTTTATTAGGCAAACTATTCAAGTTTTGTGCGGTGTATAATTGTAATTTATATTTCAAACCTCTTTTGTCATGTTATGGTAACTGGTGCATAGTCTTAAATATTAATTTATATATTCAATCACTGTCTGTAAGCGCTTATCCAGGTCACGGTGGGTCCGGAGCCTTCCTGATATCACTGGAGGCAAGGCAGGAACACACGCTGTAGGGGGCGTGTAGTCTTAAATATGACAATTTTAATATGTGCATTGATTTATTCAGTTCTTGGGGATAATATTGTATCCAAAAGTATGATTTTGATGTTAGCGATCATGAACATTGTGTATGAATACTTATTTATTAAATAAAATGACAGTTGTTACCATAAAATGACCCTAGTGCAGGAAAATGTTTGCATTTTTTATTATAATTATACATCACATGAAAATGATTTAATATCTATTTTTAAACCAAATACATCGAATCAGATGCTATTTTTATTTATTTATTTAACGTTACACTTATATAGCGCCTTTCTAGAAACCCAAGGACACTTTACAATCAACACTCAACATTCAATACACACACACACTGGCAAGAAGCGGCAGCATTCTCTCACACAGCATACTCTCAACCAGGAACGACCGTGTGTGTGCCAATCCATATCTGGGCACACACACATTCACTCACACATACAGACATTCACTCACACACCAAGACAGTTACGAGAGAAGCCAATTCACATAACCTCCATGTTTTTGGACTGTGGGAGGAAACCGGAGACCCTGGAGGAAACCCACACAGACACAGGGAGAACACACCACACTCCTCACAGACAGTCACCCGGAGGAAACCCACACAGACACAGAGAGAACACACCACACTCCTCAAAGACAGTCACCCGGAGGAAACCCACACAGACACAGGGAGATCACACCACACTCCTCAAAGACAGTCACCCGGAGGAAACCCACACAGACACAGAGAGAACACACCACACTCCTCACAGCCAGTCACCCGGAGCGTGAATCGAACCCACAACCTCCAGGTCCTTGGAGTTGTGTGAAGTCAAAACATGAAATATGTAATATTTCATTTTTCCAAATGGTTAAAATGAACATTTCCTCCATTTTAGGTCTTCAGTAGCTACTGCTTTACAAAGCCCTGCCACATCAGGGTTTAAGGAGAATGGATTGTGGATGAGGTTTGTGGACACGGTCTCTGTGAGCTGTGTGTAGCTGAAAGGCAGCAGTCAGTCATTGTGGACCACGTGTCCTGGCTTTTGCTCATGTTCAGACAGTAATGTGTAACAAGGTGTGGGAACCCACTG
>NC_089817.1:4222200-4229700 GCF_029633855.1 Hoplias malabaricus
GAAGGGACACATACATTTTAATAGACATGTTTCTGAAAAGTCTGTGAGGAGTGTGGTGTGTTCTCTCTGTGTCTGTGTGGGTTTCCTCCGGTGACCTGTCTGAGAGGAGTGTGGTGTGTTCTCTCTGTGTCTGTGTGGGTTTCCTCCGGGTGACTGTCTGTGAGGAGTGTGGTGTGTTCTCTCTGTGTCTGTGTGGGTTTCCTCCGGGTGACTGTCTGTGAGGAGTGTGGTGTGTTCTCCCTGTGTCTGTGTGGGTTTCCTCCGGTGACTGTCTGTGAGGAGTGTTGTGTGTTCTCCCTGTGTCTGTGTGGGTTTCCTCCGGGTGACTGTCTGTGAGGAGTGTGGTGTGTTCTCTCTGTGTCTGTGTGGGTTTCCTCCGGGTGACTGTCTGTGAGGAGTGTGGTGTGTTCTCCCTGTGTCTGTGTGGGTTTCTTCCGGGTGACTGTCTGTGAGGAGTGTGGTGTGTTCTCTCTGTGTCTGTGTGGGTTTCCTCCGGGTGACTGTCTGTGAGGAGTGTGGTGTGTTCTCCCTGTGTCTGCGTGGGTTTCCTCCGGGCGACTGTCTGTGAGGAGTGTGGCGTGTTCGCTCTGTGTCTGCGTGGGTTTCCTCCGGGTGACTGTCTGTGAGCAGTGTGGTGTGTTCTCCCTGTGTCTGCGTGGGTTTCCTCCGGGTGCTCTGGTTTCCTCCCACAGTCCAACACACTGTTGGTTGGTGGACTAATTGTAGTGGTGTGAAACTGCTCAGAGTGACTGTGTGAAACTGTCCCCAGGTGTAAGTGTGTGAGCGACAGGTGAGTGTATGATGCACTGTGATGGACAGGGGCCCTGTTGCTCTGGGTTGGTTCCTGACTCACCGTGACCCTGAACAGGATTAAGTGGATATGACCATTCCTCAAGACGTTACTGTTGGAGTTTGTCATATCTGTGTTGAGATGGAGGCTGCGATGCTGTTGTTTTTTCAGTGTTAGAGGGAGGATTAACTCAAAAAGCATCTAAAATCCAGTGATTCATTTCTGAACTGACGCACTGCTGCAGTATTGTGAGTGCGGGGATTAGGAGCAGAATGAGAACGGCGTCTTCTCCAACAGTGTTTTGCGGGAAGCTAATTGGAAACCTGATTAAACCGACATTAATGAAGTCAGTCAGTTCTGGCACCAAGAGCATAACAAATAGTACAACCATGAATTACACAAGTATCCCTGGATTTATTTTACAGCCGTGAACGGTGCAGTTAAACGTGCTCTGAGTACGAGGGCAGGAGGAATGACCACTGGCTGAACATATGCTGTTAATTGTTTATTACATTTGACTGTTTGGAAAAAGCCCCACTGTCTCTGTCTGTGAGGAGTGTGGTGTGTTCTCCCTGTGTCTGCGTGGGTTTCCTCCGGGTGACTGTCTGTGAGGAGTGTGGTGTGTTCTCCCTGTGTCTTTGTGGGTTTCCTCCGGGTGACTGTCTGTGAGGAGTGTGGTGTGTTCTCTCTGTGTCTTTGTGGGTTTCCTCCGGGTGACTGTCTGTGAGGAGTGTTGTGTGTTCTCCCTGTGTCTGTGTGGGTTTCCTCTGGGTGACTGTCTGTGGGGAGTGTGGTGTGTTTCTCCCTGTGTCTGTGTGGGTTTCCTCCGGGTGACTGTCTGTGGGGAGTGTGGTGTGTTCTCCCTGTGTCTGTGTGGGTTTCCTCTGGTGACTGTCTGTGGGAGTGTGGTGTGTTCTCCCTGTGTCTGTGTGGGTTTCCTCCGGGTGACTGTCTGTGAGGAGTGTGGTGTGTTCTCCCTGTGTCTGTGTGGGTTTCCTCTGGGTGACTGTCTGTGGGGAGTGTGGTGTGTTCTCCCTGTGTCTGTGTGGGTTTCCTCCGGGTGACTGTCTGTGAGGAGTGTGGCGTGTTCTCTCTGTGTCTGTGTGGGTTTCCTCCGGGTGACTGTCTGTGAGGAGTGTGGTGTGTTCTCTCTGTGTCTTTGTGGGTTTCCTCTGGGTGACTGTCTGTGAGGAGTGTGGTGTGTTCTCCCTGTGTCTTTGTGGGTTTCCTCCGGGTGACTGTCTGTGAAGAGTGTGGTGTGTTCTCCCTGTGTCTGCGTGGGTTTCCTCCGGGTGACTGTCTGTGAAGAGTGTGGTGTGTTCTCCCTGTGTCTGTGTGGGTTTCCTCCGGGTGACTGTCTGTGAGGAGTGTGGTGTGTTCTCCCTGTGTCTTTGTGGGTTTCCTCTGGGTGACTGTCTGTGAGGAGTGTGGTGTGTTCTCCCTGTGTCTTTGTGGGTTTCCTCCGGGTGACTGTCTGTGAAGAGTGTGGTGTGTTCTCCCTGTGTCTGCGTGGGTTTCCTCCGGGTGACTGTCTGTGAAGAGTGTGGTGTGTTCTCCCTGTGTCTTTGTGGGTTTCCTCGGGTGACTGTCTGTGAAGAGTGTGGTGTGTTCTCCCTGTGTCTGCGTGGGTTTCCTCCGGGTGACTGTCTGTGAAGAGTGTGGTGTGTTCTCCCTGTGTCTGTGTGGGTTTCCTCCGGGTGACTGTCTGTGAGGAGTGTGGCGTGTTCTCTCTGTGTCTGTGTGGGTTTCCTCCGGGTGACTGTCTGTGAGGAGTGTGGTGTGTTCTCCCTGTGTCTTTGTGGGTTTCCTCTGGGTGACTGTCTGTGAGGAGTGTGGTGTGTTCTCCCTGTGTCTTTCTGGGTTTCCTCCGGGTGACTGTCTGTGAAGAGTGTGGTGTGTTCTCCCTGTGTCTTTGTGGGTTTCCTCCGGGTGACTGTCTGTGAGGAGTGTGGCGTGTTCTCTCTGTGTCTGCGTGGGTTTCCTCCGGGTGACTGTCTGTGAGGAGTGTGGTGTGTTCTCCCTGTGTCTTTGTGGGTTTCCTCTGGGTGACTGTCTGTGAGGAGTGTGGTGTGTTCTCCCTGTGTC
Source organism: Hoplias malabaricus (assembly GCF_029633855.1). NCBI lineage: Eukaryota > Metazoa > Chordata > Actinopteri > Characiformes > Erythrinidae > Hoplias > Hoplias malabaricus. The sequence goes on from NC_089817.1 coordinate 4,225,076, forward strand.
TTTGTGGGTTTCCTCCAGGTGACTGTCTGTGAAGAGTGTGGTGTGTTCTCCCTGTGTCTGCGTGGGTTTCCTCCGGGTGCTTTAGGTTTCCTCCTACAGTCTTAATCAGTGATTTATTAGAACTTGTGTTTGGATTTTAACATCATTATCTTTTTATTAAAGGCTTGTGTTTGTGATTGTGGGGAAACACAGTTCTCTCAGGTTGTTTACATTCGGAAGTTCCATGTTTTTTATAGTGGAACGGTGTGTTTGAGGGGAACACGACTGACGTGTAACTCATCTATAAGTTTATGTACTGTTTGAATTACAGCAGAGACTCATTTGCAAAAATAAGTCAGTGTTACTCACCTATGGAGCAGGAATAGAGCAATATCCTCATCTTGATTCATGCTTTTCAACGCTTGGAGTTATCTCCATTGTTTAAAAAACTACAGATGCTTCTGCCACAAGGAGAGAAAGAAAGCCTAGCATGCCGAACCGAGACAGTTGTTGTTGTTTTTTTGCTCATTTACAGACACTGGGGCTTCGTAAACACATTAGATCAGTTTCCTGCGCAAACCGAATAACGTTTTTTTTTTTTTTTTTTTGCAATTAGGGTAATGTTAATTGTTATGTAAATTGTGATGTGCTTGACCACTAGTGTAGACCCCAGTCCCAGATGTTCATTCTCTTCATAACACAGCCCTGAATGCAGCGTAGAATTCAAGGTAAACCGAGCAGCTGTGCCACTGGAACGCTGGGAGCCACAGCGGGGATTATATCTATATTTAAACCACACAAATGGAGGAGGGTTAATGGAGGGGGCTATAAAAGTTTGATTGTGGAATACAAGTTCGTGTGAGGGTCGGAGACGACAGACAGGAATGATTTAGCATTCTCACTTTTAGAGACGGAGAGTGTGTGTTTTACAGTTAGTGCTAACTCTCTGGCTCACGGTGGGTCACACACCCCAAGGGGACGTTGAAGCAGAAAGGTTAGAGGAGCAGGCTTGGGCCCCGAGGGTTGATGGCAGGAAATTTGGGGGCAGGGTGAGTAAAGAACTGCACTGTCTCCTCCCTCAATATCCATGGCTGAGTTGCCCTTGAGCAAGGCACCTAACTCCCAACTGCTCTCTCTCTCTTTCTCTCTCTCTCTCTCTCTCTCTCTCTCTCTCTGTCTCTCTCTGTCTCTTTCTCCTTCTCTCTTTCTCTTTCTTTCTCTCTCTCTTTCTCTCTCTCTCTTTCTCTCTTTGTCTCTCTCTGTCTCTTTCTCTATCTCTTTCTCTCTCTCTCTCTCTCTCTCTCCTTCTCTTTGTCTCTCTCTCTCTCTCTCTCTCTCTTTCTCTCTCTCTCTCTCTCTCTCTCTCTCTCTCTCTCTCTTTCTCTCTCTCTCTCTCTCCTTCTCTCTTTGTCTCTCTCTCTCTCTCTCTCTCTCTCTCTCTCTCTCTCTCTCAGTGTGTGTGTGTGTGTTTTCTGACACGGATGGATTAAATACACTGTACCACTGTGCAATAGCTATAAAAGCATGTTCACGTTCCCTGGAGTGCTCTGCTCATTACACATTCGTATTAACCCCAGTGTGTGTTGTCTCTCTTTCCTGCTGTGTGCTTGTGTGTGTTTTGTGCTGTGGTCAGCCGGCGAATGATGAGATGTGTGACGTGTGTGAGGTGTGGACGGCTGATGACCTGTTCCCCTGTCGGACGTGTACGCGAGTGTTTCACGACGGCTGTCTCAGAGAGATCAGATATCTGACGACAGAAGCTCTGCAGGAGATGAGAGAGACGGCACACACGACCACGGGCTGGAGCTGCTACTACTGTGTGAGTAAACACACACACACACAAGTTTGTTTTCATGCATTATTGGGACGTTACATAGACTAACACTCATTTTGTGGAGACCTACTCAACTCATAACCTTAACGACTGCTAGCTTTACCCACCATTACCCTAAACTCAACTATACCCTGCCGCTAACCTTAAAAACATGACTTTACTATAAAATATATCGATATTATGTTTGTTTATGAGAGAGAGAGAACGAGAAGCTGTATGTGTAACAGGTTTTACATACATTCTGGGGCCTTAGATTCTGTTTACTCACTTATGGGACCCTTTCTTCCTGCCCTATCTGTGTGTAAATGGAATGTAAGTCCTCAGAATGTAAGTAAAACCTGTTATACAGACAGTCTCTCTCATAGCGATGTACATAATCCCTAGCCACTTATTAGACGCTGTGTTCTCTGGGTGATGGTGCTCCATCCAAATCAGTGGGAGGAGCTGAGTGGAGTTTGTGATCCAGAGCAGCTCCTCCAACATCAGCACCTGACCTCACTAACGCCCTTGAAACCAAATACCATCAAATCTCACACCCTCCCAGTGTCCTACATCTAGTGTAAAACCTTCCCAGAGGCTGTTACTGCAGAGTGAAGACAAACTCCCTGTTAATCCCCTTAACTACAGAAGAAATGGTGGCTAAGCAGGTGTCCACGGACTTGGCTCTGAAGGTCAGGCCCAAACCGTTTTCGAAAAGTCTCTCCCAGGAATCCTTTGTGGTGAGACGTTGGTGAGGGGTTAAGGAGAGGAAAGAGCGTGCTGTGGAAGCTGCCCGCCATCTTGGAGGGGTGGTACTTGTCTGATGGAGTGGTCTCTGTGGCTGCTGGAGGTTTGTAAGCTGTGTGTGTGGAGAAAGGACGTCAGACGTCCTTCAGACTGCAGCGTACGGCTTATCTCAGCCGCGCAGGCCGCTCAGGCTTAAGCCACACCCCGGGTGAAGCCTTGTTTTATTCTGCAGAAGTCTTAGGGCAGGGAATTGTCCTCAGTCTCTTTAAACTGGAAATGAAAATGGAAACAAACGAAGGATGCTTTCTGACTACTTTCTGGCGGCACACAGCTTCACACACACCCACGCGTCTCCTCCTCCCGGTTTTCGGGGGAGATTCTCCACATGCTGCTCCACATGTTGGACGACAAACAGCTATTAGCAGCTGTGATGTGGTCCTGCTGGACAGTGTGTGATGGTTATGGCTGTTTTCGTCTCGCGCATGCCTCCTCTGAGACTCATTTCACACTTCATCTGTCTGCTTTTCTCACTCCGCATTCACCACGGACTAATCCATGAGGCCTGCTGCTGCATTTGTGTTTGACCACTTCTTTCTGATTCCAGTACCGTGCTGTGAAAAAGTTAGAGCACACTTTAGAGTTTATATACTTTAAAAAAAGAAAAACAACAACACTAAGTTAATGATCAGTGAGTCTAAGAGCATCAAGCTCAAAGCCAAGCATTGACTAGAGGAAGGCACAGCCCAGAGTCATTCATTCATTGTATGTAACACACCCTGGAGGGGGCGCCAGTCCTTCACAGGGCGACACACACTCTCACATTCACTCACACACTCACCCCTATGTACACTTTTGAGTCTCCAATCCACCTACCAACGTGTGTTTTTGGAGCATGGGAGGAAACCGGAGCACCCGGAGGAAACCCACACAGACACAGAGAGAACACAGCACACTCCTCACAGACAGTCACTCGAAGGAAACCCACACAGACACAGAGAGAACACACCATACTCCTCACACACAGTGACCCGGAGGAAACCCACAAAGACACAGGGAGAACACACCACACTCCTCACAGACAGTCACCCGGAGGAAACCCACGAAGACACAGGGAGAACACACCACACTCCTCACAGACAGTCACCCGGAGGAAACCCATGCAGACACAGGGAGAACACACCACACTCCTCACAGACAGTCACCTGGAGGAAACCCACGAAGACACAGGGAGAACACACCACACTCCTCACAGACAGTCACCTGGAGGAAACCCACGAAGACACAGGGAGAACACACCACACTCCTCACAGACAGTCACCAGGAGGAAACCCACACAGACACAGAGAGAACACACCACACTCCTCACAGACAATCACCCGGAGGAAACCCACGCAGACACAGGGAGAACACACCACACTCCTCACAGACAGTCACCCGGAGGAAACCCACGCAGACACAGGGAGAACACACCACACTCCTCACAGACAGTCACCCGGAGGAAACCCACGCAGACACAGGGAGAACACACCACACTCCTCACAGACAGTCACCCGGAGGAAACCCACGCAGACACAGAGAGAACACACCACACTCCTCACAGACAGTCACCCGGAGGAAACCCACGCAGACACAGGGAGAACACACCACACTCCTCACAGACAGTCACCCGGAGGAAATCCACGCAGACACAGGGAGAACACACCACACTTCTCAGAGACCGTGACACGACTTTTCAGAAACATGTCTGGGGCACATTTTACACAGTCAGAAGGTCCGAACCAAACAAGTATCTGTGAAAACACCCATAAGAAATGAATATTAATAGCGAGTACAGTTTTTGTTAATTCACTTTCTGTTTGAAAATCAACCTGACGTATGACCAGGAGTGCACACACTTTTGCACACGACGGTAATCGCCTCAGATTTGCTTCATTAGGCAACTTTCACCATGGTTGGAGTTGAAGTGAAGGACACGCACCGAAGCGTAATGAGTAACGACAGCAGGGTCACGCAGATCCAGCAGAGGGTCAGTCACGGAAAATCCGTTGGAAAAGACTCGTGAGTCGCGATGTCACATTTATTTTTA
>NC_089817.1:4234700-4277578 GCF_029633855.1 Hoplias malabaricus
ATTAGATGTTGGAACATTGCTGTGAGGATTTGCTGGCAGTCACGTGTGCATCAGTACGGTCGGGTACAGACACTGGAGGATTGTTTTTGAAATGGCACTCTCATGAGCCTGAGGTAATCTCTCTCAGTGCCAAGTGTGGGCCAGAGGGGTATAAATCCCCAGCGCTGGCCTGTGGAGCAGAAACTGCATTCCCTGGAGAGACAGCTCTATCCAGTACCTTCGGGAGGCGCTGGAGTGGAGTTTGTGATCCAGAACTAATCGTCCGACGTCCGCACCTCACTTCACTCACGCTCTTGTAGCTGAATGCCATCGTATCCTCTCAGCAATGTTCCAGCATCCAGTCTAAAGCCTTCTCAGAATAGCAGAGGCTGTTACTGCAGCAAAGGGGAAAGCGACTCCCTTTAAACACCCTTAATTTCAAAAGCACAATCCCAAGCACAACATGTGATATTTAAAATGATGTGGAAACCGTCCTAGCTCATCTGTAGTGGAAAACGAGGAATTTTCAAGGAAAAGCAGGAGAGAGGCAGAAGGAGAGATAAAAACAGACATCAACTTGGCAGTTCCTGCCTCTCCTGTCATGTGGCACGGCATCTGAGGGCTAATAACTCTCAGTCGGCATCAGAGAGCAGCTGGAAATGTGCCGTCAGCCCGCTGAAAGCCTCACGGAAGGTCTGAGTTAGCTGGCGAGGTGTGATTGACATGGTTTCAGCTAATATTCCTGCCACAGATCACTCTATCAGAGACACAGGCATGGAGTTAGATGAGTTAGCTGAAAGGATAATGCAACATGGCCATTATCTGCGCTCCTGTGGAAGCTGGTGTAATTATTTTCCTCTGTGTACAGCAGTGTGTTTCAGTTCGAAGCGCATTGCATCAGCACACGGTGAAAGCCTGCCTGTCACGTCTTAGAGACGTTGAGAAGTTATTTTTGGGATAAGGATGTGCATGCAAATCTCTGGCTCAGTCCCAAATGCTTGTTTGCTGTATATATATATATATATCCATCTGCATAGGCTATAATGGCTGGGATGCTAGTTATGTAGCTGCTTTTACTGTGTATTCATGCTCACACACCCCTGTCATCCATCTTTCCATTCCTCATTGTGGCTACTGCATGTGTGTGTGCGTGTGTATGTGTGTGTATGGGTGTATGTGTGTGTGTTTCCCCCACAGACTCATGGGCCTGTGTTCCCCTATAATGAATATGGGGTAAGTCACTATCAGCACAAGCTTCTCTTTAATGCATATCCTATTCCCTATCGTCCGGAGATCAGGAGACTGATTCCCAGTGATGCCACAGCTGTCCGTGACTGGGAATTTAGATCATTATTGTGCTTTCTCTCACTTTCTGGGTGAATTGGAAGACCCTCAGTGATTAGATTAGCGTTAGCCATCACTGGTCGTCTGTTATCTAATGCAACATAACTGCGAATTAGTGCTCTCCTCTAAGTGTGTTTAGCTCTAACAACATCTAGAAATGTGAGAAGCATCATGTGTCTGAGAAGGCAAGCACTAGCTCATATCTTACCCTCTTCAGAGCATTGTGGGATTGGGGGAGGCTTAGCAAGTGGGTGGGATTGATTACTATTGATCACTATTGATCACTGTTAATCATTAGTTTATTGTCCTTCGTTTATTACTAAGATACGACTGATTTTCCAAGAATAAAGTCAGAATTCTGAGAATATTCATTGAATAATTCTGAGAAAAAAAAAATTGGAATAATTCCAATAATATATTATTATATATAATATATAATAATATTCTCGGAATAATTCAGAGAAAAAAATCTCAGAATTATTCCGAGAATATTCTCAAAATTCTGGCTTTATTCTCGGAATATTTTTTTTTCTTTTACGCCGTGGCCCTAAAACTCCATCGTATTAAGATTATCATATCAACATTTAACAGCTCTTATTTGATCACATGGCAGCTGCCCTTGGGCTATGTTTTGATGACATATGGATTACTATATTTCTCTCAAAATTACGGAACTCTATTTTCTGCTATATATTTTCAAATGAGAAATCCAATACTCAGGTGAAGATTTCTATCAAATTCAAGCCAAAAGGTACATTTTCTAATCCTAACCCCCTGTTTTTAACCACCATCCTCACCATCTTCAACCTCATCCTCATCTTTATCCTCGCTGTGTTGGTCCTCGTGGCTGGATTCGCTAAAGCTGACCTCACCCTTCCATTTTCAGGATCAAACAAGAGGCTTTTGTTCTCCTCTGAGAAGCTCTTAGGAATATCTCTCATCAGCTTTAATGGGCTCCGCAGGTTAAATGGCTCTGTGTTCAGCCTCCACTAAACACAACTTAAGATTTCATTCTAATCTGCGCTCATTAAAATCAACTCAAGGGTAAGGATTAAAGAGGGAGTCTGGAGAGACTTTTACTTTTTTTTTTTTTAACTGCCCACTGTTTCAGAAAACACTGAAGTGTTTCCGTATTACGGCCTTACCTTGAATATTAATGTTTTTCCTGCTTGATTATGCTCATTGCTCGTTTTAATACAAGAATATTCTTCCTTTTTTAGTGGAAAAGTTTCAGAGGGTGCCATAAATAAATATATAAATAGCACTAGAGGTGTTGTGATACACACTACTATTCATTTTGCAAACACTATGACAGTTAAAATGATAAATGTTTTTGTGATTGCAAACATACCAAGACAAAACTCTTATTAAAATTAATAATTAATAATTACTTAATAATTAAAAATTAAGTTTTATTCCCTAAAAAAACCATGCACTAAATGCAAAAGATGAGGGCAAAACGCAATAGGAACTTTGCCTGAAATCCCCTTCTAAAACCTGACACAAAACCTCTTCTAAACCCAACAGGAACCAGACCCAAGACCCGGCCCAAAGCTTGACCCAAAAATATAACCCAAAAATCCAAAGCCAAAATGTAACTAAAAACCCAACACAAAAACTCAATGCGAAACCAAAATCGAAATCCATCACAAACTAAAACCCAACACAAAACCCAACCGATCGCAAACTAAAACCCAACACAAAACCCAACCGATCGCAGACTTAAACCCAACACAAAACCCAACTGATCGCAAACTAAAACCCAACACAAAACCCAACCGATCGCAGACTTAAACCCAACACAAAACCCAACTGATCGCAAACTAAAACCCAACACAAAACCCAACCGATCGCAAACTAAAACCCAACACAAAACCCAACCGATCGCAAACTAAAACCCAACATAAAACCCAACCGATCGCCAACTAAAACCCAACACAAAACCCAATCGATTGCAAACTAAAACCCAACACAAAACCCAACCGATCGCAGACTTAAACCCAACACAAAACCCAACTGATCGCAGACTTAAACCCAACACAAAACCCAACCGATCGCAAACTAAAACCCAACACAAAACCCAACCGATCGCAGACTAAAACCCAACACAAAACCCAACCGATCGCAGACTGAAACCCAACACAAAACCCAACCGATCGCAGACTTAAACCCAACACAAAACCCAAACGATCACAAACTTAAACCCAACACAAAACCCAACCGATCAAAAATCAAAACCCAACACAAAACCCAACCGATCGCAGACTTAAACCCAATACAAAACCCAACCGATCAAAAATTAAAACCCAACACAAAACCCAACCGATCGCAGACTTAAACCCAACACAAAACCCAACCGATCGCAGACTTAAACCCAACACAGAACCCAACCGATCGTAAACTAAAACCCAACACAAAACCCAACCGATCGCAAACTAAAACCCAACACAAAACCCAACCGATCGTAAAAATTAAACCCAACACAAAACCCAACCGATCGCAGACTTAAACCCAACACAAAACCCAACCCATCGTAAACTAAAACCCAACACAAAACCCAACCGATCGTAAAAATTAAACCCAACACAAAACCCAAACGATCACAAACTAAAACCCAACACAAAACCCAACCGATTGCAAACTAGAACTAACAGAGGCGTAATTAAAATAAATAAAACCAATAAACCAAGCAAACAGGACCACACAATATATGACTTTTTAAATTTATCTTAAACATTTCTACTGTTGGAGAGGACTTTATGAATAGTGGAAGAGGCCAAGAAGAAAATGAAGCCTGGACCAAAACCTAGCCCGAGGACTCAACCTCAACAAAACCCTCAAGCCTTAATCAAGCTTAATCAAGAGCGTGAGCCAGCCATCGCTCCTGGTGGTGTTTTCCCGTGTGTTAGCGTTCACTATATACACCATGTGGCCAGATACCCTTTAGAATTAGCTCATTCAATGAAATGGAAGTCTTTGGAGCAGCTGCACATGAGCCTTAAGTCACTACACGTAATGCTCTGGAATGTAGAGCTGTTTTCTCTGGAGTGATGGAGCTCCAGCCGATACCTCTGGAATGTGTAAACGCTTTCTCGTGTGGGGCCTGTTGCAGCTGACCCAGTCAATTCTGAGCATAAATTACAGAATAAGTGTCTGGAAATGGAGCTTTGGGTCGTGTTCAGCGACCGTCAGCCTGAGGGACTGAGTGTGTGTGTGTGGATATGAGTGTGTGTGAGGGACAGGAAATAAACAATGGCACAACAGACAGAGTTTTTTACTTTGTGTATTTCTTTGCTGCAGTATCAGCCACGTGGGGCCGATCTCGGAGAGCAGTCCGGCCAGCTCCAGCAGCGACAAGAACAGAGACAGATCCATGGAGAAATACGACAACAGGTCAGTACTGGTAGTCGTAACACAAGGGGAAAGAGAGAGAGAGAGAAAGAGAGAGAGACGCCAATATACTCACATCTGCAAAACGAGCAAATCTTTGTTGAGGTTAAATCACTGACACTTTGGAAAAATCCTGGCTGCAGACACATTTTAACTGAAAATCTGAGACTACACTCTGTTCCTAAGAAATTGCATTTCAACTTGTTAGAGCCTCTTTCAGCCCAGAAATGCACTTTTTTTATGGTCACACTTTATTTTAAGGTCGGCTTCTTTACTGTTAATTAACATTTAGCAAACAGTTAAGTAGCTATTAACAATGAATTAACCATTACTTATTTAATAGTAACATATTAGATGTAAGCGCTTATAAATGTGTAAAATACAATGCATTTATTTAATGTATTTTTAAGATTGTTTAATAACTGTGTATTTACTAATGTCCTGAATATTTACGCAGTGGTAATATTCAGTTTCAGATCTCAACTGTCTTTACACACTGACCTTTGAATATAAACAGGTTAAAATACTTAAATCCAGTGTCACGATTAGCGGGGCGGACTGACTGAGGAGGATGCACTTGCTAAAACACATATACTTTAATCAAAACAAAGAAACAACACAACACGAACAGGAAACAAAACGAAACGACTTGACTGGGAAAGACAAAGACTTGACTCGGAGTAGGAAAGAAACAACACAACATGACTAGGAACGAGAAAGAATAAACACGACATGACTTGGAAAGAGAAATACACAAAACGACACGACTTTGACTTGGAACATAGCAAAACAAATGACCGATCAACGGAAGTGACACAAGGGAGCTTAAATACATGAACAGACGAGACACACCTGAAACAGATAACGAGGACAGCGGACAAGGAGGCGGAACAAAGGCGGGACAAGGGCGGAGACAAGGACAATAACAGACAGAGCCATGTGCAGATAGAGCACATGGCGGGGAAAACAGGCATGACAGGACGAGGGCGTGACATCCAGACAGATCTAATGTCGTTATTGTTATTAAATGAACTCATTGGTTAGTGTTCAACAGCATTACTGTATTTTTTCTATGAACTATAGCAATAATAAACACTTCCTAAAGATAAGTCATTTTTAAACAATGAGAATAAACACACACTATGCTTCTTGGTATCTACAATAACAGTGAATATGCCTCACAGTGGTTATTCTCAATGTCTGTTTAGTTGCCAGTATATAACGCATAGTATAAATACATTTATAACATGTTTGTAAGCTCTCTTACATATAGTATGTTTATCTTAAATAAGTTACTATTAACTGCTTGTTAATCATTAATTAACCGCTTGCAAATAGTTAATAAATTGTTAAGAGGCCGAACTTAATACAAAGTGTTAACATTTTTTTGGCTCGGCTCTAACACTGTACACTGAACTTTTGCTTTGTGTGTTCAACCAGCTCAGCTCAACAGCCATGTGTTCCAATAAATCCCATCTGTAAGGTGTTATTATGAACGATGTCACATCACAAGATATGTTTAAGCAATGTTCATGTATTTACATCGTCAATGAACAATGTTACTGTGATAATTAGTTCACCAACAAACCACATACAGTCCCAGGGTCGGATAAATACGCCTTGGCGTTGCTAATTAGTATGAGAACGCTTCATGTGATTTTGCATAAAACTGCATTGTGTGCATCCAGTTTCCAACATTTCTTCTCAATTGTAAACATTGTATTAATAATGAAATACATTATTATAATCATTATTTATTATTTTTATTATTATTATTATTAGTAGTAGTAGTAGTATCTTAACAGTGATAGGAAGCAGTCTCTTTTTCAAAAAGAGACTGAGAGAAGTGGTCGTCAAACAGAGGGACACCAATGTGCTCCTTCATTCATTCATTCATTCATTCATTCATTATCTGTAACCCTTATCCAGTTCAGGGTCGCGGTGGGTCCAGAGCCTACCTGGAATCATTGGGCGCAAGGCAGGAATACACCCTGGAGGGGGCGCCAGTCCCTCACAGGGCAACACAGACACACACACACACTCACACATTCACTCACACCTACGGACACTTTTTGAGTCACCAATCCACCTACCAACGTGTGTTTTTGGACTGTGGGAGGAAACCGGAGCACTCGGAGGAAACCCACACAGACACAGAGAGAACACACCACACTCCTCACAGACAGTCACCCGGAGGAAACCCACGCAGACACAGGGAGAACACACCACACTCCTCACAGACAGTCACCCGGAGCGGGAATCAAACCCACAGCCCCTGAAGCTGTGTGACTGCGACACTACCTGCTGTGTCACCGCGCCGCCCTGAATGTATTCACATAGACTTGAAGAATCATACACTGATGTGGTAAAACAAGTAAACGTAGGACTAATGCTGTCTGGATAATCATTTACTCGCTAACACTCTGTGTCTCTCTGTGAGTCCAGAGATTAGATTTGTTTATTCTCTGATGATTCTCCACTTCTCTTTCTTCTTTGTGTGTTATTTTCAGGCCAGTGACCTGGGACACTTTCTTGCGCGAGAGCGCCCTCTACATTCTCGCAGCTCGCCCCAACAGTGCCGCCATGCACATCCGCCTGCCACTGTAACCACGGCTAGCACAGCGGATAACACGCTCCCGCACAGCAGTGAAGGACACAGCAGCAGAGAGGAGCCCTGACACCCAGCGAACACGAGAAGAGAGAGAGAGAGAGAGAGAGAGAGAGAGAGAGAGAGAGAGAGAGAGAGAGAGAGACTGAACTAAACGACTAAATAAGACACAACACTCAGACTGTAAAAGCCATCGACACACCTGTTCTCAGACCACTGTTCAACCGCATTGTCTTTTTGCTCTTACTTCTTCCTTCAGCACAAACGAGGACACTTTAAAAAATAAAAATAAAAAAGGTTTTAGGACTGTCCTGAGGTGTATTATCTACTGATCCCTGCTCAGTGGGTGATCTGGTGAGGAGACTGATGGCTGTGTCTGTATGTTGAGAGCTAGGGAGCACTGCAATCTACTGCATACAAACAATAGAAGGAGCATAGCATTGTACTGTCCGCCTTTAATTAGACCAGGATAAGCCCTGTTAGAATGGGATTAGTTTTACACATGGAGGAACCAGTCGTTCATTAGTTATGTCCAGTTTCACCCTGATACCTAGTACTCCCAAAGTCACACACTGTACCACCGACATGGCAGGGGAAGGCAAGCACATGCTTCTTCTGGGATAGTGACTCCAGCCACTGCCTCTTTGTGAACTGCCACTAATGTAACCCCACTGGACGGCTCACTAACGCTAACTAACCAGGTCACACTCCCTCGCTGGCTAGCACTGTTTGGAGAGGAAGGCTATCCTTCTCACCCAGAGAGAGCGAGGTCAGTTGTGCAGTCTTAGACTTGAAAGCATCACCAGGATTGTGTCTGATGGTGGTAGGGTGCTTAAACCGGACACTGCAATTTTTACGCTTAATTTATGTGTCGTTTACACCCACTGCTCTCAAACCATCTGCTCACGCTGCACGAAAGTAATCAGTGACATGAGTGCTGACGCTGGGTTTGTGGGCTTTTTATATTTCATGCTTAAACTCTCCCCTGGATTGTAATTGAGACTGAGTTCCTCTGTGATTTTAGTTCTGTCCAAACTTCAGTCATTAGCATCCACTATACTTTCTTATACAATGTGCAATTATTTGTCATTATACAACGTACAATGAAATGTGTCTTCCACATTTAACCCATCTGTGGCAGTGAACACACACCCAGAGCGGCAGGCAGCCATCCCCGAGGGATCAGTGCCTTTCTCAAGGGCGCCTCAGCCGTGGATTGCTTGAGGAGGACAGTGGGATTTGAACCAACGACCTTTCAGTCCTAAGCCCTCTTCTCTAACCAGTAGGCCACTGCTGCCTACCTAATATGTTATATTTCAGCTGCAATAAATATTCTGGAGCCTTTACCTTCTGTTAAAAAAGCTATAGAAATAGACCCAGGTACAAAGTGACGGTTCTGGAGTTTCCAGGAACATGGCGATATCAGGAGGTTGCTCAAATCAGTGGGAAAACTCAGGTTTTATACGGTGTACAACTTTCAACTCCAGACTCGTGAAGTAACACTGATCGCCACTGCACTGTGTCTTTTAACCCCTTTTCTATTAGAGCTGCTGTAGCTCTTCTGTGGGATCAGGGTTCACCCATGGCCCTTCCTTGAACACTTTTTGGTCGGTGCTCACAAACACACAGTGGGAACACCCCACAAGAGCTGCTGTTTTGGAGAAGCTCTGAACCAACACATGACCACCATGGTTTAGTTCAGATCCTTCCACTTGCTTCCAACATCAACTTCAAGAACTGACTGATTCACTCGCTGTCTGATATATTCCATATATTCCAGTAAATACTTAATAAAAAAACGTTAGTGGTTTGTAACTTGTGGCTAATAAATGTAGCCACATCCATCTCTGCCACGTTGTAGTAAAATAACGTTAGTCCACCTCCACGTGTAAAACTAATCCCACCCAAACAGGGCTTTCACCATCAGAAAACGTGGGGACCACCACAGACCCACAAAAGTCCATAAAAACAGTGGATAGCACTGAGACTAAGGAATGGAAGCTATCTGTATTATATCAAAGTAAAACATATAAATATGAATATACACAGTATATATTGATATGTACCATAGGTGTGTATTTATTCCCCGACTTTACAAAAACGACCTGCTCTTTTTCAAACTGGTTTTAGATGCGATGTGTTGGTTTTCTAGGGGTTAAATTCATGTCGACCTAATAGCCAGTGCTATGAGACGGCCACTGTTCAAGACTAATCCCTATATTGGCATGTACGCTATTTAGCAAAAACGTTAGCTAGCCCTCTGATTACCGGCTTTGATTCTCCCCAGCTTTTTCCAGAATGTGTTTTATTTTTTTATTTTTATTCGTGTGCAGTTAGAGACGGAGGAATGTGGAGGAATATAAAGTTTAGGTTGTTACTAGAAGCGAACCATGCGCACTCCTAAAAGATGAATAAATGAATAACACTTCTATTTACAACGTGTATCGACTTGTATAAAATATTAAGTGGCTTATACGGTGTTGTCTTGTTTGTTTTCTTTTCCCCTCAAAGAAAAGTCCCCCAGTGCATTAAAAGTGAGCTAGCTGTAACTCTACACCTTCATCTTCATCTTCACCTTCTTAAATCTTCACTTTATGAATATGCAATTAGCCTCTAGCTCCACCCACCTGCAGCCCACAAGCCCCACAGCTGATGCTATTGGTTGTTTGAGTGTGTGATGTATGAAAGCCTGTCTGACTAAACCTGTGTTTCTGAGACAGATTCAATGTGGAAACACTTCTAGCGTCAACACCACCACACACACTCTAACAAGACTAATCAACACACACACCATTTTTTGGTAAATTTAATTTATTTTCAAAGTCAAGGAAGCAATGTTAGAGTGAAGTGTACCAGGTTTACACTCAGTTGTGGGGACTTGTCTACTTTGTGGGGACGGCTAGCTGGTGAATAGCTAATGTTAAATGGCTAAATGTAGCCAGGTGGTTAAAGCCTGGCCTCCACAAAATCATTGTTATTGTGTCTCAAGGGAACTGTGTGTGTGTGTGTGTGTGTGTGTGTGTGAGAGAGAGCCATGTTGACCTAAGGACAGTTGTCTTTCTTCTCAGAAGATATGTCCAGTATATGACATTCCAAGCTAAATACCGCATCGCTCTTTAGAATATCACTTCTAGCCTTAACGATCAGCAGGGGCTAGGGGTCAGACGTCTGTACTGCGTCTACTGAGTTTACAAAGTGCTGTACAGAACCCGTAACCCCTTAGCAATGCACCCATATCCCTCATTTTAAGTCAAGTTTTCCCGAGGTCCACTTAGATGTTTGTGTGTTAATGTTCCAAAACCTCTCTGTCCTATAGATTAATGCTTTCAAATGGAGACACATGAAACATTCCTTAATGTGACTGCAATAGCTGCTCCCCATGCCTCATTATGTCTGGTCAAAACACCACAAGGATCAAACCCCAAAGCAGTGTTCTCCACCTGTCTAAATAGAACGCCTGGTTTCAGCTCCTGTCCCTTTAAATGATAATGAGCCGCTCGCTGTTCACCCCGCCCCCGAGCGCACAGCAGTGAGAAGCGAGGAGCAGAAGCTGTTTTTGGTCAGTTCTCTTTCTTCTCCGTTCTCTTTTTCTCCTTTATACTCAGTGCTGAAGTTGCTGCACTTAATGCAGGAAGTGGAGCAAAGCAGAACAGCTGTTTCCTACCCTCCACCAAAAGTTACATAGTGCAGATTCTGCAGTGCTGAGGATGAAGTAGCGACAACAGAGACTCTACTCTCTCTATTACACATCAGTGGAGCATCACAGTTATTATGAAGGTGTCATTTTAATGTAAACATACTACCTACTGTTCCTTTAAATTATAAGACATGACCATCAAGCTGTAGGCTGAAGCTACAACGCCGGGGTCATTAGGGGGTATCTGCTGAGAAGGTGAAGATAAACTAAACCAAACACACATCATATTCAAAAATTCAGGAGTTTATTCAGACTTCCTTCTTTCTGAACAAGTATATTTGACCAACTTTGATGACACAAACCCTTTTAAAAACATAGTATAGAGTCCCTTTAAACCTAGGGCAGGCCGTCTGAGGTTAACCCTGGACGCCGTCCTCTGATCCCAGAGGTGCCTCTGTCCTGAAGCATGTCTTCACCGAGGAATCGAGGAGGACAGTGAGGACAGGGACGTTCCAAAGGTCACGGCACCAGATCCGTCTCAGGCTTTCAGAGCATCGGAGAGAGCTCCAATTAGTCTCAGGACGCTGAGCTCTACAACACAAAGAGCTCGGAAAGGGCATTTGTCTTGTTTATTTTTAAAAGGCTGTGTTTTTATGGAGAGATTTTCCCTTCGTTTATTTATATCCTTCATTAATGAGGAGCGGCGCAAACGATGTGTGATTCTGAGGGATCTGAAGGAGGTAATGGTTTGTTGAAGGGAATAAGCCTCACCCACACAAACAGAACCAGCTAGCAGCTACAAACTGCCAGCCACCCACACACACACACACACACACAACGAAATGCCAGCTAGGGTTTACAAGAGAATTCCACATCTCTGAGTACAGGTGACCTGTACCAAATGCCAAAAACTCTCTCTCTCTCTCTTTCTCTCTCTCCTTCTCTCTCTTTCTCTCTCTCTCTCTCTCTTTCTCTCTCTCTCTCTCTCTCTCTCTCTCTCTCTCTCTCTCTCTCTCTCACACACACACACACACATAACCAGCTGGTGATGTCTCAGAGCTGTAGCCTGGGGAGATCCTGTCTCCTTACTTTGTCTCCAGCTTTTTTAAGCACATTTTCATGAAATATTTAGCAGCTCCTCTGAAAGCTTTCTCAGACGTAACGCAGCACCTCAGCCCCCCTCCTTCAACACACCACCAAATATACACTAAGGCAGCAGAGGGAAAACGCCAGTCTTTCAGTGCTTTGTGAGTCACAGATCCACAAAATGCAAACACACACTCCTCGGCAACACTTTTATTTCTGCCTTGTGTGAGGTTTTTTCACCAAAATCATGCTGTGTGTATCATGTGTGTGTGTGTGTGTGTGTGTGTGAGAGTGTGAGCAAACCTGAATGTGAGATAAAGGACGCACCAAGATTAAAGGTGAAGACACCATTCAACATTCAACATTTAGTTTCCACTTCCTCTGTCCTTTTTGTTCAAAACACCAAACGGATACACACCCATCAGCAGAACCCTCGCAGGTGCTGCGCTGGGAGCTTTACTGAGTGTTTTGTGTGTTCAGTAAAGTAAGAGCAGAATACGAGTGGATCAGACACGGCAGTGCTGCTGGAGTTTTTAAACCCCTCAGTGTCTGGACCGAGAACAGTCCACCGACCAAAAACATCCAGCCGACAGCGTCCTGTGTCACTGATGAAGGACTAGAGGACGAGCGACACACACTGTGCAGCGACAGATGAGCTACTGTCTCTGACTCTACATCTACAAGGTGGACCAACGAGGGAGGAGTGTCTCACAGAGTGGACAGAGAGTGGACACAGGGTTTAAAAACTCCAGCAGCACTGCTGTGTCTGATCCACTCTACACCAGCACAACACACACAGCGGAGTGTGGATACAGGGTTGGTGTTCACGTGTTTATTATGTTCTCGTTCTTCTCTCAGTGCTGAAAGGAACAAGGCAGGAGATCAGAAATGGAAATCTGATTATATTCAAACACACAGTGAGAGACAAGGGACTGGAGGGAAAACGTCCACCTTAAAAAACTCACTTCAACAAGCAGCAGATTCAGTTCTCAGCACAACTCCACTCTTCTCTCACGCTGCAGGGGGGGCTTTCTTCTTCTCTTTCACTCTCCTCCCTCTCCTCCATTTCATTTCTGCCTTTACTTTCTTTATCTCATTTCCCTTTTTCTGCCTTAAACTCTATTCTCCAATTGTTTTTATTCCTCTCCTTCTCTGCGTCTCTCCCTTATTGAGGCCACTCTCTATTTTCCCCTGTCTTTCTTTCTTTCTTTCTTTCTTTCTTTCTTTCTTTCTTTCTGTTTTCTTTGTTTGTTTGTTTCTTTCTTTCTTTCTTTCTTTTTCTTTCTTTCTTTCTTTCTTTCTTTCTTTCTTTCTTTCTTTCTGTTTTCTTTGTTTGTTTCTTTCTTTTTTTCTTTCTTTCTTTCTTTTTTTTCTTTCTTTCTTTCTTTCTTTCTTTCTTTCTGTTTTCTTTGTTTGTTTCTTTCTTTTTTCTTTCTTTCTTTCTTTTTTCTTTGTTTCTTTCTTTCTTTTTTCTTTCTTTCTTTCTTTCTTTCGTTCTTTCTTTCTTTTTTTCTTTCTTTCTTTCATTTTTTTCTTTCTTTCTTTCTTTCTTTCTTTCTTTCTTTCTTTCTTTCTTTTTTCTTTGTTTCTTTGTTTGTTTCTTTCTTTTTTCTTTCTTTCTTTCTTTCTTTTTTCTTTGTTTCTTTCTTTCTTTCTTTCTCCCTCTCCCTTGTTTGCTCTCATTCTACTCTCATTTTCCTCTGTCCCCTGTTTGTGTGCGTGTGGAGGTGTATTCTAATAACAGCAGTGCTGCTGTTTGGGCAGGATATAAGCAACACACACACGCACACACACACACACACACACACACACACACACACACACACACACACACACACACAAAGAGTTCCTCCTGTATTGTTTACGTCAGCTGTATTCTTTCATATCCCTCTATATATTATTGTTAACCTGCAGCCATGAATCCTAATAGTCTCAAAAGAAAAGTGAAGGCAATGAAGGAATACCGGTAAGTGGCAGCTCTCACACACACACACACACACACACACACACACACACATACACACACACACACACACACTATCACTGTCGTAATTAAGCTTGTATATCCCTGTACAGGTGAAGGAAGAGACATTCAGTACAGTTTAGTTATTGCCCACTGAAGTGTGATTGTTTTCCAATTCATGGGTTCACTTCCTCAAACAAAATCAACCCCAGAGCCCACCCTTCATCTACTTCATTTCAAAACCACCTTGAGTAAAACGTACACATTTTTCAGGAGATATTCCACCCTCATGAAGAAAGTGAGGGTGTTAAAGGTGTGGAGGAATAAAAGCAGTTTCTAGAAATGGAGTTTGAGTGAATTATTGAAAGATACAGAAAAAACAGGACCGATGACAACGGCACAAGAGCTGGCATCGCCTCCAGGACTGTCCCCATCAGATAAACAACAAGAGTGAGGAGAACATCACCACTCCATACCCACCCCTCACATAAACACAACATTCGGCAGTAACAGCCTCTGCTGACATCGGAGGGCTTTACACTAGAGTTTGGAACACTGCTGTGAGCATTTGCTTAAAGCCAGGGGAAGAAATATTAATAAAGACCAGGACTCCAACTCATCCCCCAAAAAGATTAGTGGGTAGAGCTCTAACCCAGAAAACACCGCCTCTCACCCCACCGTGACCCTGAACACGACGAAGCACTTACAAACTACAGAGGAAATAAACGAACGACTGAATGTGTTATAATCAAGTTGGTGTTTGTCTCCATCTAGTGGCCGATAGTGGTAATATCCGCGCATGCGCACTGGCTCAAGCGCTGTAGGGGGCGGAGTGGTGGTGCAGCGATAACTAACGTGAATTAAATAAAATGAGATGAAATAAGCGGAGGATATTGCTCTTATCTGCTTTAAAAAAGACCCTCAGGTTATAAAGGAAATACTAATACGGTAAGTTATGGATTGAAATGCCATTGATTCGTGTCGTTTTTAAACGTAAACGACCTTCAGAAAGAGGCGCTGTGTAAAGAAACCGTGTAAGTGTTACGTTAATGCGCAGATCGAGTGCAGAGGTTACTATAGTAACGCCGGCGGTAACGGTGCGGCTGAACGGTAAGTAACGGCGAACGGAGGATCATTTCTTTACCCCTCAGCCTTCACTACCAGCATGTTTTTATCTTTAATACCTCTCCCAATCACACTTTACCTCATTTATTCACACATACAACTGCTTTAACGCCGTGATAACCCGTTTCTGTTATAAAATATGGCGTTACCGTGTCTGTCACCCGACCAGGATATGGTTTACCTGTGTGTGTCTTGACGGTTGGCTTTTTCTTTAAATAGAGTGATGTTTTCTTACTGGAATTTTCCGTTCCACCTTAAACACAGCAGCAGTTACACTGTAGCGCCTGCAGGGGAAAGAATGCCCCCCGTAAGGGGTAGAATGTCCCATTAAAGCCCTCTTCACAGCAAAATATCCTCTCTAAGACTAAATGTATGAGTTTATTTCGTACAAAACGGTGATGTAAACAATCAACACCAGCCTGTGGTACAAATGGACCTCTTTTTCTTTAATATTTGTTGTTTGCTCGTTGATTTTATTTATTTGTTATTTTTTGTCTGCTTCTTCTCTGTGTGTTTACGTTTATTTTTACTACTGAACACGAAAGAGACTGGTCTAAAATAGTTGGTGTAAATATTATTATTATCCTTGTTATTATTATAATAGGAGGCACGGTGGTGCAGCAGGTAGGTGTCGCAGTCACACAGCTGCAGGGGCCTGGAGGTTGTGGGTTCGATTCCCGCTCCGGGTGACTGTCTGTGAGGAGTGTGGTGTGTTCTCCCTGTGTCTGCGTGGGTTTCCGCCGGGTGCTCTGGTTTCCTCCCACAGTCCAAAAACACACGTTGGTAGGTGGATTGGCAAGAGTGTGTGTGTTGCTCTGTGAAGGACTCGCGCCCCCTCCAGGGTGTATTCCCGCCTTGCGCCCAATGATTCCAGGTAGGCTCTGGACCCACCGCGACCCTGAATTGGATAAGGGTTACAGATAATGAATGAATGAATTAATTATTGTAATAGTAGCAGTAGTATGTTGTAGTAGCAGGCATCAATGCTATTAGTAGCAGTAGTAAAAACAGTTGAATTAGCAGTAGTACTAACCCTAACCCTAGTCCAGCAGCTCCAGCACCACTGCTGTGTCTGATCCATGCCAGCACTACACACACTAACACACCACCACCACGTCAGTGTCACTGCAGCACTGAGAATGATCCACCACCGAAATCATACCCGCTCAGTGGGGATTGATCAAAATCAATGAACAATAATAAGAATATGACTCAAGGTGTAGTAGCAAAGACTAACAAATATTCAAGTGAAGGCATATAGTTGGGGGTAAAACGTCATTTCTAAAATCCAGTGCCTCCTATTGTACAGAGTTACATCATTTTTATTCTTCTGTCAAAGTGATATTTAGTGAGAAACCAACCGTTCACAAATTACAATGTGTTCACTTTTATTTATTTACACTGACACAGCATGTTTCACCAGTTTATACAACTCTAACATATATTTTGAAGGCTCAGAAAAGATAGTCCTAATGGGGTCCTGACCAAGGATCACAAGGCATTGTGAGCTCAAGGTCATGTGCAGCTGCTCTAGAGCGCCCTATTCTTTTGGCAGTGCTGGTCTATTGAGGTTATGAAAGGTCTTTGTAAACTCTAACCCTGAATGCACTAATTAGAAGTGAATCAGAAATGTCCACAAACGTTTGAAATGAGATCAGCTGACCCAGAATGTTTCCAGGGCAGTACAGCTCAGGAATGCGGTCAACAGGACGTGTTTTAGGCCACAGCCGAGGTTAGATTTATGTGCAATGTTTGATGGAGTTTGAAAGCTAAGCCCAATTTCCCTGCCACACTTTTTAAGAGGGAATGAAAAACTCTAATTCAACCTCAACTTCAAATTTGTCGTTACTTGTGATTGTATGTGAAATGTGCCAGAACTAACCACCACCAAAGGTAAGAAAATGGTGTTCGATGCATTATTCATACTCCTTTGCCTTGTTTTAAGCTGTTTTTCTTGTAGTGCAGCAGATTGTGTTTGCTGTGCTAGGTTTGACCTTGTACAGAAATAGCCACTCATTTGTGTGGGAAAGAAATGCAATATAATGTTCCCAGCTTGCCTGGGGTGTCAGTCCTTGTGTTGCTGTGTGGGAGAAAAGCTTTTTGTGTTTCCAGGTACCAGTCCTGCTTCTTGGAATATTCCTGTGGGTTTCTGTATGTGATCTGCTTAGACAGAGCGAGGGAAATGTACATAGAAAAGTAGGAACAGGTACAATGAGAGTCTCTGGAGCAGACACAAGCCTTAAATCACCATGCCCTGTACTCAACGTTGGCTGGAGAACCATGAAACCAGTCAGGATCGGTCTGTGGAGCTGTGTAACTGTATCCTCTGGAGTAATGGAATGAGTGGGAGTGTTGCTTTTAATCCCAATCTATCTCCTCCATAATGTTTATGTGGCTGAATGCAGTCAAATCCACACAGCTATTTGCATGTCTGAACATACATAACATATCAACTAGCTCTGTCTAAATATGTGTTTAAACAGCAGTAGAATTTACAGCTTGGCACTTGCTGTTACAGTATGTTTTCCGCTGTGGTGGCCTATGTTTTATCTGTTTGTTCACACTGTAATCACAGACTTGGCCCCGTGCCCCGTGAGAGCTCTCTGCGGCGCTTTTGAGGCACGATGGGGAACACCAGCAGCGAGAGGGCAGCCATTGGTCAGGGCGATAAAGCCCACCGCAGAGACAGCCGCGGAGCCAAGGATGGAGACCGCCCCAAAATCCTCATGGACAGCCCTGAGGATGCCGATATATTTCACGGGGACGACATTAAGGTACTTTGTGTTTGTGTTAGTTTATAAGGAATTCCCAAACTAGGGGGCGAGGCCCTTTATAAGCCAGGAATTCCCAAACTAGGGGGCGAGGCCCTTTATAAGCCAGGGATTCCCAAACTAGGGGTCGAGACTCTTTATAAGCCAGGGATTCCCAAACTAGGGGTCGAGGCCCTTTATAAGCCAGGGATTCCCAAACTAGGGGTCGAGGCCCTTTATAAGCCAGGGATTCCCAAACTGGGGGTCGAGGCCCTTTATAAGCCAGGGATTCCCAAACTGGGGGTCGAGGCCCTTTATAAGCCAGGGATTCCCAAACTAGAGTCGAGGCCCTTTATAAGCCAGGGATTCCCAAACTAGGGGTCGAGACTCTTTATAAGCCAGGGATTCCCAAACTAGGGGTCGAGGCCCTTTATAAGCCAGGGATTCCCAAACTAGGGGTCGAGGCCCTTTATAAGCCAGGGATTCCCAAACTGGGGGTCGAGGCCCTTTATAAGCCAGGGATTCCCAAACTGGGGGTCGAGGCCCTTTATAAGCCAGGGATTCCCAAACTAGAGTCGAGGCCCTTTATAAGCCAGGGATTCCCAAACTAGGGTCGAGGCCCTTTATAAGCCAGGGATTCCCAAACTAGGGGTCGAGGCCCTTTATAAGCCAGGGATTCCCAAACTAGGGTCCAGGCCCTTTATAAGCCAGGGATTCCCAAACTAGGGGTCGAGGCCCTTTATAAGCCAGGGATTCCCAAACTAGGGTCAAGGTCCTTTATAAGCCAGGGATTCCCAAACTTGGGGTAGAGGCCCTTTATAAACCAGGGATTCCCAAACTAGAGTCGAGGCCCTTTATAAGCTAGGGATTCCCAAACTAGAGTCGAGGCCCTTTATAAGCCAGGGATTCCCAAACTGGGGCTCGAGGCCCTTTATAAGCCAGGGATTCCCAAACTAGGGGTCGAGGCCCTTTATAAGCCAGGGATTCCCAAGCTAGGGGTCAAGGCCCTTTATAAGCCAGGGATTCCCAAACTAGGGGTCGAGGCCCTTTGTGGGGTCACTTGATTTACAAAAAGTTGGTATTGTAGTATTATGGAATAAACTGATAATCCACTGCTTTTTTAAAACAAAATCAAATATTTGTATTATAAAAATTATACCAGTATATTATTCTGTGCTATAACATATGAAATATTCTACACTACACATAACCTAAGTTCATATTTCTGGTCATATTAAGCATAATTCATTAAGTGATCTCAAGTAAAGAGTGGAGAGTGTGGACAATATGGCAACCAAAAAAAAAAAAAAACGAAAAATCATATTATGACACTTAAAGCAACATCAGTTAGTATTTCCTTTAAAATTACAGCTTCAGAAACATTGTGATGCTTTACAGAGCTGTAATAGAGAGAGTAGAGCCTCTGTTGTTGCTTCACTAGGATCAACACTGCTGAAACTGCACTATGTAAATTTTGTGGGAGGAATACTCACCTCCTTGATTTCAGGACAGCGCTATAAAAGTGAATCACACTCTGCATTAGTAGGGGTTGCCCAGGAGCAAAACACTAAACCTTACCTAGCGTTGCTCATGACTTTACACATCCTCACTCTCCAATTAAAAACATGCATCTCCCAAAAGAGTACCTTTTCAGCAAAAGGAAAAAAACCTTCTTGACAGACTATTGGTCCGTTCATCTTGAAAATTTTTCACACAGTGTGAAGGACTTTGCTGTTTGTCTCCACCCAACCCTCCACTTCTTGCCTGCAAATCAAAAGCCCCGCCCCACAAGTGTGATTGGTCCCTTAGATGTGTGAGGTATGAAACCCTGCCTCTACGAATCTGTGTTTTGGAGACTGTGCTTGCTGCACTTTCAAAGCGGAAATGCACGGCCATGGCACTGAATGCAATACACCTTCTGGCCTATATACAAGCACACACTCATGAGTGAAACTTTTGAAAGCCGTGAGTTTAACGCTGACATGTTGCATTAGTTCTTTACACCTCAGCTGCAGTCGTAATGCAAATATTGAGAAAGGCTTTTCTCTGAGCCTTCCTTTTTTATAGCTCTGTATAAAAATAGACTGGGGCACTTACAGCTCGCTTTGGTCTCATTAAGCCTTCATTAAAACATGGCGTCACAAAAAGTGCCACAACCTGTGAAAAGTGGAGGAATCTAAACATTTACATGTCCATTTTGAGCAGCACGCCCAGTAATGACCTGGATCACATGTTTTAATCACGTGAAGCTTTGATCGACTACACACACGTGTACACTGTAATTTAATGGAATTAGATGCTGTATTTAACTCAACATTTATTGAAATATAACAGCCCACAAGTGCTAGAAAGAGCAGTAATAAGACAAGCCAAACGTTCAGACATATCAGCATGAGACAAACCCTCCTTCCCAAAAAGCATATAGACATCAAACTCAACTTAAACCGTTGCAAGTGTCATTAAAAAGGGCCTTGATTAAGTGTGTCCACTTGTAGTGCTTCATTCTGGTTGTTAATAAGCCAGGGATTCCCAAACTAGGGTCGAGGCCCTTTATAAGCCAGGGATTCCCAAACTAGGGGTCGAGGCCCTTTATAAGCCAGGGATTTCCAAACTAGGGGTCGAGGCCCTTTATAAGCCAGGGATTCTCAAACTAGGGGTCGAGGCCCTTTATGAGCCAGGGATTCCCAAACTAGGGTCAAGGTCCTTTATAAGCCAGGGATTCCCAAACTAGGGGTCGAGGCCCTTTATAAGCCAGGGATTCCCAAACTAGGGGTCGAGGCCCTTTATAAGCCAGGGATTCCCAAACTAGGGGTCGAGGCCCTTTATAAGCCAGGGATTCCCAAACTAGGGGTCGAGGCCCTTTATAAGCCAGGGATTCCCAAATTAGGGTTGAGGCCCTTTATAAGCCAGGGATTCCCAAACTAGGGGTCGAGGCCCTTTATAAGCCAGGGATTCCCAAATTAGGGTTGAGGCCCTTTATAAGCCAGGGATTCCCAAACTAGGGGTCGAGGCCCTTTATAAGCCAGGGATTCCCAAACTAGGGGTCGAGGCCCTTTATAAGCCAGGGATTCCCAAACTAGGGGTCGAGGCCCTTTATAAGCCAGGGATTCCCAAACTAGGGTTGAGGCCCTTTATAAACCAGAGATTCCTAAAATAGGGGTCGAGGCCCTTCATAAACCAGGGATTCCAGGGATTCATTAAACCGTTGCAAGTGTCATTAAAAAGGGCCTTGATTAAGTGTGTCCACTTGTAGTGCTTCATTCTGGTTGTTAGCAAGGTGAAACTTTATACTGAGCCTCACACACTGAAATAAAGGAAGCAGACACATATATATCCAGGGAGAGTATTATAAATAAAGGTAAAGCAATAGCTGAAGTACATCGTAATTGGAGTAATGTTGGTGTTTATGTGGCTGCAGTATGTTTTACACTCCTCTCTTCCCAGGCTCCGTTAGAGAAAGAAGAGTTTCTGGACTGGAGGCAGGACATCGAGGGCGGTGATAAAGGCCCCTTGGCTCGACCCACCGTATTTCGCTGGACGGGAGCTGGGAGGGAAGTCTATATCTCCGGAACCTTTAACAACTGGGCAAATAAGATTCCTTTGACCAGAAGGTATGAAAGGAAATTTCATTATCCGGCCGGCAGGGCAGCATTACCCCTAAATGCAATTCGAGGAGATATTACAGAACGCCCAGAGCAGGGATATATGCTCTTCCTGCTGGACTGCGTAACGTCATGCACACAGAGTAATGCACTGAATATGGGTTTCCAATGGCTACATCATTTCCTCATTTATCAAATACATTACACCAACACAAAAGCAGCCCGATGAAAGACAAACAGGACGAGGTAAGACCGGGCCAACGTCGGCCGCAAGGCATCTGTAACGCAAGTGTCTAAGACGCAGTATATACACTCACACAGTGTCTGGAGTTTTGTGAAATGTACATTTTAAAAAATATGAGGAAACCCACTTGCTCTGAAGCTGATCGAGCGTACACGTCAATGGCTATGAAGTCGTTTAGATGCTAGGTCTTTTGGCCTTTTGATATTCGTTTTGAAATAGGAAAATAGAAAAAGGGAAATGGCTCATTATCCAGTTTTCAATTCAAAATAAGAGAAAGGATAAAGGGCAGTGACACCGTATACGACTTTGGGGAAACAACTTTGAAAACAGAAACAAAATATAACTTTAAACAAGTAACTAAAACAGAAACATTCATTCATTCATTATCTGTAAGTGCTTATCCAATTCAGGGTTGCGGTGGGTCCAGAGCCTACCTGGAATCACTGGGCGCAAGGCAGGAATACACCCTGGAGGGGGCACCAGTCCTTCACAGGGCAACACACACACACGGACACTTTTGAGTCGCCAATCCACCTACCAATGTTTGTTTTTGGACTGTGGGAGGAAACCGGAGCACCCGGAGGAAACCCACGCAGACACTGGGAGAACACACCAACTCCTCACAGACAGTCACCCGGAGGAAACCCACGCAGACACGGGGAGAACACACCAACTCCTCACAGACAGTCACCCGGAGGAAACCCACGCAGACACGGGGAGAACACATCAACTCCTCACAGACAGTCACCCGGAGGAAACCCACGCAGACACGGGGAGAACACACCAACTCCTCACAGACAGTCACCCGGAGGAAACCCACGCAGACACGGGGAGAACACACCACACTCCTCACAGATAGTCACCTGGAGGAAACCCACGCAGACACAGAGAGAACACACCAACTCCTCACAGACAGTCACCCGGAGGAAACCCACGCAGACACGGGGAGAACACACCACACTCCTCACAGATAGTCACCTGGAGGAAACCCACGCAGACACAGAGAGAACACACCAACTCCTCACAGACAGTCACCCGGAGGAAACCCACGCAGAAACGGGGAGAACACACCACACTCCTCACAGACAGTCACCCGGAGGAAACCCACGCAGACACAGGGAGAACACACCACACTCCTCACAGACAGTCACCCGGAGCGGGAATCAAACTCACAACATGCAGGCCCCTGGAGCTGTGTGACTGCGACACTAACCTGCTGCGCCACCGTGCCGCCCCAAAACAGAAACATTTAATGTTTTAAATAAACTGAATTGTGTGGGGTTTTCCACATGCTTTCAGCTCCTTGTCCCAAGGAGGGTTGTGGATCAGTTCTCGGAAATCATTTATTGACATGGCCAAGAAAGAACCTACCACAGCAATGCCAATATCTCCCACTACGTGGCACTATTTTGGGAACAAAAGAGAGTTTCTTTTAGGTGTGTCTTGACTCACATCTTAAAAAGAAATGAAAGATGGAGCGTTTTCCTCTTTTCATTTCCTGGTGATTTTGTGATCTATTTCCAATTCAAAACGTAGAGCAGTTTGTTTCCCTTTTTCCTGTTTCCTAAGCTACTGTATTGTCACCTGTAAACAGTAGCTGAATACCAGCTTTTCACAGCAAGAGAAGGCCCCTACTGTTACTTCACATTATTAGGTTTTATTAACATGTGGGTCATGTTTCAGACTTTGAAACTTTGCACCATTATTGTGTTTTATTGGGAGAGTATAAGGCGGTCGTATAAGTTCGTAGTGACACTTCTGAGGCACCTAAACCTGACTGGTTTCAGTCAGTCAGTCAGTCTCAGACTCAATAACAGACAAAGTGTCTCATAGCCTGGTCCACTGGGCTTTTATTCATGTGGAAATGATGTATTATGTATACGTTACTGTTGAATAAATACAGTGGCTGTTTTTTTTATCAGTGAGCTAATCTCAGCGTTAGAACAGAGGGGTTAGAGCTAAACCCTACGAGAGTAAAGAACTCCAGGTGGAGCATCGCTGCCCCTGGCTCAGAGCCGTACTCTCCCTTCCATTTTCTGCTGTTATTACCCTGCTGTTTTGGCTTCATATGAGATTTGATCTGAGCCGAGCTCCCTCTTTCTTTCTCTCCGCCAGTCAAAACAATTTCGTGGCAATCGTGGACCTGCCTGAGGGTGAACACCAGTATAAATTCTATGTGGATGGACAGTGGACCCATGACCCGACAGAGGTGACCTACATGCATCACATTTTCTCTTCGTCTCTGATACACTGTTGTGTATGAAAGTTTAGATGCCCCTGGCTACAGTTCGCTCTCTCTGTTGATTTTCTAAGTTCAGATCTTCAGAGAATGCACAGTGCATCAGAATATAAATATAAAAGTGTGGCCAGTGCAAATAGTACGAGACATATACGTTTGCTCGCCGGCTCCCCCTACAGTTGCAGAATGTCATTCATTTTTACGTCACTCTTGATATCAGGGATGAGGACAGGAAGGGTGTGGTTTCCTCACCG
Organism: Hoplias malabaricus; assembly: GCF_029633855.1. Taxonomy (NCBI): domain Eukaryota; kingdom Metazoa; phylum Chordata; class Actinopteri; order Characiformes; family Erythrinidae; genus Hoplias; species Hoplias malabaricus. Next base: position 4,258,922 of record NC_089817.1, read on the forward strand.
CCTCCAAAAGTTGCATAGTGCAGTTTCTGCAGAGCCGAGCCTGAAGTAGCAATGATCGAGACTGCATTAACCCTTTGTCAGCTCAGTGAAGCATGGCAGTTATTTTAAAGCTGGGATTTTACTGTTCCTTTAAGGTTTTCTCAATATGGCCAACAGGTTTTGCATTAAAATGAGCAGTAAACACCATATTTACATTTGTTACTCACATTCTGACCAGGCATGTCCTCACTTTGTAGGCCCTAAATCTCAGTAGGGCCTGACTTAATGCAGCTCTAACCCAGTTAAATGACAATAGAGAAATATTCAAATTAATGCTGTTATTCTTTGGTAATATTCAGACTTAGACGACACCTGCCTACCTGCTGTCAAATGACCTACTTCCTTACTGCAGGGGCTGTGGGGGAAGTCAACCACTGCAGCACCACTGACCGTAATAACATTATTCATACAGGCTGCAGGATATAGACTAAATGGTACTGATTATATTGCTGTTGCATTATTGCATTATTGCATTGAGATGCATTAAAGCCACCATCCGTGGCATAAGTGTGTGTGTGTGTCTGTGTGGAGTCAGAGCCATGGCTGAGCAGCTCTGCTTTGAAACTGCAGTGATACAAAGTGATGCATAGACACAGATTAAGACAGACAGGGGTTCTTACATCATAAACCTAAGGAGTCAAGAATCCTGTCAACTTGTAGGATGAGGATTTTGAGGAGTGGGTGGAGATAGAGACAGGGACTAATTTCATATTATAGAACAAGCACATTGAAAGAAGGCAGAGGTGTGGGTTTATTTCTAAGTGACTTTTAAGGAACTGAAATATTTCATTTTTTAAGAAGAGCTTAATTAATACATATTAATGAGAATTAATTTTATAAAATTTATAAAATTCATGTTTTTGGAAGCGATTTATCAGAAAACCCACAGAAACAGAACGTTCTTGTTTCCCCATTGCGCTCTAAAAACCTTGAAGCCTCGTGAACATCAGATTTTTTTTTTGTCATCATGCACTGATATCAAGGGCAAAATAACGTGCACCAGCCAAATAACACAAAGGCCCATGTCATGATAACGATTAGCAACCAATGACTAGTGAAGCCCCATAATCTACTGTTGGAGCACATTGAGTAACTCGAGTGTTTGTCTGTTTCTATCAGCCTGTAGTGACCAATCAGCTGGGCACAGTCAACAACATTATCCAGGTGAAGAAGACGGACTTTGAGGTTTTTGACGCCCTCATGGTGGACTCTCAGAAATGCTCGGACATGTCAGGTGCGTCATTTTACTCTCGTGTAGAGTGTGTAGGGTTAGTACAGGGACACTGCAGTAGATCAAAAATGTTATTCATACGCATACATAATGTGGATTACACAGGGATAAAGGCGACATGTTTAAAAAAAAATAAATAAATAAATGAATAAATAAAATCACTTGTCCAGTGTCTGTTCACACAGCTGTGTATCCCACCAACCCACACACTGTGAAACAAGGCCAGCGAGTCAGTTTTTTGTGAGGGATAAATGGAGTCGTTCTGATCCTCAGACCTATCCAGCTCCCCTCCTGGTCCATACCATCAGGACGCTTACGTCCCCAAACAGGACGAGAAGTTCAAGTCTCCACCCATCCTCCCCCCTCACCTGCTGCAGGTCATCCTCAATAAGGACACAGGCATCTCAGTAAGTGGAATATCTTAATCCCACACCAGTAGTTTTAGGTGTGAAATTTAAAATTACCTTTTAATGTAAGTAAATGTAAGACCTTTTAAAGGAAAAATGTATATATATATATATATATATATATATATATACGTATATGTATTATATTTGTACCTTAAAAGATCACTGAGCTGTAAAAGGAAACTAGAGCCTCTGTTGTTGTTACACAGGGCTCAGCACTGCAGAAACTACACTATATAACTTTTGGAGGAGGCCCTTTATAAGGCAGGGATTCCCAAACTAGGGTCGAGGCCCTTTATAAGCCAGGGATTCCCAAACTAGGGGTCGAGGCCCTTTATAAACCAGGGATTCCCAAACTTGGGGTCGAGGCCCTTTATAAGCCAGGGATTCCCAAACTAGGGGTCGAGGCCCTTTATATGCCAGGGATTCCCAAACTGGGGGTCGAGGCCCTTTATAAGCCAGGGATTCCCAAACTAGGGTCGAGGTCCTTTATAAGCCAGGGATTCCCAAACTAGGGGTCGAGGCCCTTTATAAGCCAGGGATTTCCAAACTAGGGGTCGAGGCCCTTTATAAGCCAGGGATTCTCAGACTAGGGGTCGAGGCCCTTTATAAGCCAGGGATTCCCAAACTAGGGTCAAGGTCCTTTTATAAGCCAGGGATTCCCAAACTAGGGGTCGAGGCCCTTTATAAGCCAGGGATTCCCAAACTAGGGGTCGAGGCCCTTTATAAGCCAGGGATTCCCAAACTAGGGGTCGAGGCCCTTTATAAGCCAGGGATTCCCAAACTAGGGGTCGAGGCCCTTTATAAGCCAGGGATTCCCAAATTAGGGTTGAGGCCCTTTATAAGCCAGGGATTCCCAAATTAGGGGTCGAGGCCCTTTTATAAGCCAGGGATTCCCAAATTAGGGTTGAGGCCCTTTATAAGCCAGGGATTCCCAAACTAGGGGTCGAGGCCCTTTATAAGCCAGGGATTCCCAAACTAGGGGTCGAGGCCCTTTATAAGCCAGGGATTCCCAAACTAGGGGTCGAGGCCCTTTATAAGCCAGGGATTCCCAAACTAGGGTTGAGGCCCTTTATAAACCAGAGATTCCTAAAATAGGGGTCGAGGCCCTTCATAAACCAGGGATTCCCAAACTAGGATCGATGCCCTTTATAAGCCTTTATAAGCCTTTTTATAATTATATATATATATTATATTTGTACCTTAAAATTACAGCATCACAAAATCATTGTGATGCTGTAAAAGATCACTGATCTGTAAAAGGAAACTAGAGCCTCTGTCATTGCTACACAGGGCTCAGCACTGCAGAAACTACACTATGTAACTTTTGGAGAAGGGTAGGAACCCACCCCCCACTCCCTCTCTCCACTGATTACAGTAGAGTGCTGTAAAAATGTATTAAATCAAGGGAAGCAAAACAGGAGAAAGTATAAATAAATCTTCTTTGTTAGTTGTGGCCTGCATGCAGAGGTTTACACTCGTGGCCTGATCACATGTGGTCAGTTTTACGTTTGGTACAAAGCATTAACTAGTAAACACATTAACATGTGTTAAATATTACCCAACCTTATTTTTATTTCTTCTTGAGAAAGTGTATACACAGATCAGCCGTAACTAAAATGGCCTCCTTGTTTCTACACTCAGTAACATAGCAACAAATTGACTACAGTTTCTACTTGTTTCAAAAATGAATGTAGAAAAAAGGTCATTTTAATGTTTACTGTCATGTTTATTAATAAGAAATAAGGGATCTTTCAAATTTTATGTTAGAAATTCAGAGTATATTCTGATGTGAGGTGGTTAAATAGAGAAACGTGATCATAGGAAACATAAAATAATAAAAAGTATTTCTTTTTCACCAGTGTGACCCTGCCCTACTTCCTGAACCCAACCACGTGATGCTGAACCACCTCTATGCTCTGTCCATCAAGGTCAGTCTCATACCGTACTCCAATAAAAAGCAAACAAAAATCTGAATACATAAACAAGGCTTGGCGGTGAACCGTTCTGGATCGATGTGTCAGTAAGAGACATCTCCGACTAAAGCATTGTCTCAGATACAGTCGTCAGAGGCTAGAATGCACATCATTTCAAACAGCCTCTGCTTGTGGTTTTGATGATTTCAACACTACACTGCTGTAGGGCAGTGGACCTTTTCTGTTGTACCTTTTGTAGTTACAGTCTCAGAAAGTTGTCCTTAATTTTGGACCATTTTTACTGGCTCCAGAAAATTAGAGGTTGAAATGTTGGACACGCGTTTGTCCAATGTTTATTTAAAAACTGTCCAGTCTCATTCATTCATTTTGAAAGACCTCTCATTTGGGTGTGGACTGGTGGAGAAGGATGTTTAGTAAGTAACAGTAAGGTCCATTTGAGTCTGATATGGACAGATACCCACTGGACATGCTCCTGGTTGCTCCAAGCCAAGATGCCAGAGAAGCAGCTTATTTTGCTTGTAGTTAGCTATAAAAACTTGTAGAACTAGAAAGACAATGACTGCAGTAACACAGAAAGAGAATGCACATATTATTGACTGTTTTGCAGATTTGGCTGTTTGCGTCTTTGGGATAAAAGGAAAAAAAAAATTAGTTTTCATGTAGTTTTCCAGCAAACCATTAGTTGTGTTAAAAAATATATACACACAGGGGTTGGACAATGAAAGTGAAACACCTGGTTGTAGACCACAGTAATTTATTAGTGTGGTGTAGGGCCTCCTTCTGCGGCCGATACAGCGTCAGTTCGTCTTGGGAATGACATACACAAGTCCTGCACAGTGGTCAGAGGGATTTGAAGCCATTCTTCTTGCAGGATAGTGGCCAGGTCTCTACGTGATGCTGGTGGAGGAAAACGTTTCCTGACTCGCTCCTCCAAAACACCCCAAAGTGGCTCAATAATATTTAGATCTGGTGACTGTGCAGGCCATGGGAGATGTTCAACTTCACTTTCATGTTCATCAAACCAGTCTTTCACCGGTCTCGCTGTGTGTATTGGTGCATTGTCGTCCTGATACACGGCACCGCCTTCAGGACACAATGTTTGAACCATTGGATGCACATGGTCTTACTGGTGCAGTGTGGAGTTAATGAAGATTGTCCACCAGGCTGCTCCAATTTAGCCATGACACCTCCCACACTACAATGACAGGTGTTTCACTTTCATTGTCCAACCCCTGTAGATAATAAATAGATCAAATAAATAAAAAGTACAGTCAAACTGGATGTAAATTAAGTCCTTCACTGATCAGAAAGTGTCTCCTGTTTTCTACAGGATGGAGTCATGGTCCTCAGTGCCACACATCGTTATAAGAAGAAGTACGTCACCACTTTGCTGTACAAACCGATCTGAGTGGCATCAGCTCATAAACCACACCCTGCACCATGCTTCTGTTTATACCACCCCCCAGAGCTCTGTGTAGTGTAGGTGTACTCCCGTCCCAACTGGGTTGGTACCAAGTGCTGAGCATTTGGATGTTGCCAAGCGAGAACCCAGGTAAATAACAGCTTTGCAACAATAAGCCCCACCCACTTTGGTGTCTGAGCCAAATTCAAATAAATCTATGTGAATATCATTGTAGGTGCTGTCAAAGCCATATCAGAATTCGGAAGCTTTTTAACGTTTGAAGAACATCCCTTTAATGTTGTAGAAAAAACCCAAAACTGGGTCAAGAAAAGGGTCAGAAATCTCTGCTCCGACCCGATTCTGTCGGAAATCAAATGGGAATCATCATCATCATCAGCACTTCTCAGAGAAACGTTTGTTTTGAGAGCGGATAAAGACGGAGGCCTCCGTGGGTTTTTCAACATCCTGCTTTATTATATTGTGATTTATTTTTATTGATAATACGTTTTTACACTTACCTTCACTCTTCATGCATTGCACACATCAGTTTTCCCCACATCAGAGGCAGTGTCTGTCAAAACAAGACCTTGTATCTCCTTATTTGCCTTTTATTATTGACATATTTTAAACAATTAATTGTTTTATATCAAACTAACAGTTTGATACGAGTGCAATTTTTAAACGGCAAGAGCTGCTACTTTAATAACGTACATTAATCAACAACGTCTTACATTTTGGGGGAGTTTAAAATAAGGTAGAGCTTTAAAGCTTTTCAAGCCTTAACTCTGAAACAGTAGACAGACTGGTCTTTTGATAAGTTATAGAAAGATATTTATATTTACATTTAACGTTGCCGTATGGATCAGTAAAACTATTAGTAGATGTTCTCCACACATCACTCAGCTCTAACAGAGAGAGGGTGGGTCGTACAGAGTGGGCTTGCTTTGTTAAGAGTGAATCAGTTGATGCTATTAGCCCTGGACCATAACTCTGGGAGCAAATGAAGTGTGAGTGAAGTTCCGAAGGCATTAATGAAACCACGAGCATCAACAAAGGTACTTTCTGTGTCATAATTTATAGTTAGATTTTTTTAATATATAAACTTGAGTTTTTGATTTTAATCAAATGTAGCATGTGTGTGTTTTGTTCTGCAGAATGGACCAACTCTGAAGGGGTACAATGTGTTTATTTACATTTCAGAAGCATTAAGTTGGAGACTTACATAAAGTCAATGTTCTCTCTCTTTTCCTTGTGTCAGTTTCCATCGCCACTTTTCGTGAAAGGCATGATTTGTTTTGTATTTTCATTCGCCGTAGAGCGTCTAATGCTTTTATTTTATTAGGAATTGTAATGTTTAAGTTTAAATGTTCACTCCTGAATGTAACTGAGCGGAAATCCGTTTGAAATAAAGCAGCTGTCTATTTTTAGCACTCTTATACAATGCCTCGTGTGTTTATTCTGTAAGTGGAATACCTCAGAGTGACCGTGGAGGGAGGGAGGGAGGGAGTGCAGTTTCTTGCGTCATGTCTGTGTATGATTCCGTGTCCTCTCTGAAAAGAAAGGGATATATAATTTATTATATGTGAAGGTTTTGTAAACCTTTAAAGGGGACGTCTTTTGAACAAATCACTTGCTCAGTGCATGTGAACAATAAAGTGGGGTTCTGGAGTCCGCAAACCCACACGCTGTAAAATAATAAAACAATTAAAACTATTTGTGGGCAGTCTAAATCAATAAACATGGGATAAAACGAGTTGTTTTGATTTTGTGCTGCTTCTCACGTAGAGCACAGAGGCTTTAGAATTGCCCCGCCCTCTTGTCTTAGTCTGTCCAATCACAACGCTGGGCCCGCTTTTATATGAGAGCATTAAGATGAGGTTAAACACAAAAAAACATACAGAAAAATAAGAGCACTGGGTAAAAATGAAGAAGAAAGAGGACCGAGCGAAAACGGCTAAAAACCAGAGCTGCTCCTCGCTCCTCACTGCTGTGCGTTCGGGGGCGGGGTGAACAGAGAGCGGCTCATTATCATTTAAAGGAACAGGTGCGTTCTGAATAGGGCTGTTTACACAGGGGGAGAACACTGCTGTGGGGGTTCGTGGGGTTTGGACCAAAGCAGGTCACAGACGTTTTAAACATTCTTTGAACTTTGGATTAATTAGTGGAACTTGTCGACCTTGAGGGAGCGTTCTCTGCGTGCTGTGTTTTCTGCTTTGTTTGTGTCTCCTCTGTTGCTCTCTCATTCTTTCTTGCCCTTTCTGTGTGTTATTTAATTGTGTTTGTTGTGGTGGGAGAAGTGGGGAAATTTTACAGGGTGTGGGTGAGGGACACTTTGTTTCACCAAAACACAATCACAGTGAGCTTTATAAGATTACATGCTGTGTTAGATTAAAAAAGACAAACGTATTGTTGTAGTTCCCCAAAGCGAAGGGTGTGTGTGTGTGTGTGTGTGTGTGGGGGGGGGATTCGGGAGGGGGGTAAAAATGCCACTCTGCAACAAAATAACACTCTGGAAAGTGAAAACATCAAGTCTGATTTGAAGACATTTAACGGCAGTGTACCTTTGTACTTTTATTATACACTGTAAAAAAATCTGTAAAATTACATTTCTGTTAAAAAAAACAGATACACTGTAAAAAAAACACAGTATTTACATAAAATAACAAAGAAACATTGTTTTGCTATAAAATTAACGTGTAAATTGTGTGACAAATTAGAGAAAGGAGACTGAGATATAGCCGTATTTAGATAAAGCCAAACTGCATCCTGTATTCAGCCTTTAAAAGGAGATATTGCTGAAAGAACTGAAGAAATGTTCGGTATCTGGGCGCCACGCGCGGAACACAGGCTGATGGTGAACGTTCCTGACCAACACACGTCTCGACGTAATATCCTCAGAAACACAAACACACACAGTGATCACCCCGATGCCACCCAAAATCAGTAAGTCTCAAAGACAGAAAAAAAACAAAGAAACTCTGAAAATCACAGAAAATATGGAGAAGCAAAGCATGCTGGGAGCTCCCTAATGAGTCTCAACTCCTCCCAGTCCTTGGACACTTGTACCGCCCCCTAATGGTTTGTGTGTTTAACAGTGAAATAAAGTATATTTTACAGTAAAGAGATGTAAAAAATTGTATTTTGGCTGATAAAAGTATTTACGGTATTTCACTGTTTTACAGAAACCTTTTCAACCTTTTTAGAGTTTACAGTCATTTACTGTCAGGGTTTTACAGTTTTCCACCGTAAAATTCACAGACATTTTTTACAGTGTAAACCTCAGTCGTCCAGATACGATTTCAAGAAAATCTGCACCTAGACCTGATTCTTTGAGGGTCTTGACGGTGCACACTTCCGTTTCTCGGGCTTTAACACGATGGTTGTAAATATTTGAGCATCGATTAGGGTCTCACGTAATTGCAGATCATGGTAAAGCAGCTATATTCCTATCCAGTGTTTGTGCACACCGCTGGGGGGTGATGGGAGATAAGGGGATGAGTGTCAGGACGTGAGAGTTTCCAGCCTGTGATCCACATGTGCTCTGCAGCTCTCGGCGTTATCTGTCGAAGTTAAACATGTGAAGGTCGAGTTGAGGCTACATAAGGATAGCTGCAAAGGGATGAGTTTGAGTCTCACTCTCTCTCCACTGCACAACCATGAAGACCCTCAACACTGTGCTCCTGCTGACACTCAGCCTCAGCCTCAGTAAGTCCCTTCTTTTCTGCTTGTAACCGCAGGTTTAGAAAGTCCAGAACCTCACGGGTGCGCAGCAGAACGTTTCGCGTGTGTCTGCGGCATATTTTATTGCAGAAGGATTAACTCGCATTGGCTTCAAGGTGATGTACATGTGACTAACAACCACACACTGCACTGCGCAAATCAAGACTAAAGTCTCTGGGATGTGTTCCCTATTAAAGCAACATTAGGTAAGATCTGGTGCTCTTGGGCTCCCCCTGCAGTTGCAGAATGTAATTTTCCTGAAATAAAAGGGGACAGGGAGGAAGGAGTGGCGGTTTCCTACCCTCTTTCAAAACATACATTGTACGGTTTCTGCAGTGCTGATCCTGGAACATCATGATGGTTTTGAAGCTACACAGTGTTCCTTTAATTCCTTTCATTTTGGTCATAGATTGCATATAAGGTAACTTTAATTAACTGTCAGCATGTGTGTGTGTGTGTGTGTGTGTGTGATGCAGCTCAAGCGTACCTGGACTACAGGGCTCTATGGCAGTTCCGGGGTATGATCCTATGCATGATACCGGACAGCTGGCCTGCCCTGGACTACGCAGACTACGGCTGTTACTGCGGCAAAGGAGGCTCAGGAACCCCCGTGGACGATCTGGACAGGTCCTGTAGTCTTTCACAACTCTCACCTCTTCATGAGTCAAGAAAGGGTTAACTCACACACCTGAACCAGATATCACAACGATCAGCAGGACCCCGCCACAACAGCACCGTCTGACTGAGTAATCACGGAGTAATCCCGCTCCAGACACAACCCCAAATCACACTGATTACGATGAGACCGCTCCGTTTCTTTAGGGGACGGGGAAATCAGGGCGAGGTCAACTTCCGACACGATCCACATCAGACACACTCTCCCCATGTTTGTGTGTGAGTGACAGGGGGAGTGTGTGAGAGACAGGGTGGGTGTGTGAGTGAATATGTGAGAGACAGGCTGAGTGTGTGAGTGACAGGGGGAGTGTGTGAGAGACAGGGTGAGTGTGTGAGTGAATATGTGAGAGACAGGCTGAGTGTGTGAGTGACAGGCTGAGTGTGTGAGTGACAGGCTGAGTGTGTGAGTGACAGGGTGAGTGTGTGAGAGACAGGGTGAGTGTGTGAGTGAATATGTGAGTGACAGGCTGAGTGTGTGAGAGACAGGGTGAATGTGTGAAACTGTCCACAGGTGTGTGTATGTGTATGTGTGTGTGAGTGAAAGGGCGAGTGTGTGAGTGACAGGCTGAGTGTGTGAAACTGTCCATGGGTGTGTGTGAGTGTTTGAAACTGTCCACAGGTGTGTGTATGTGTGTGTGAGAGACAGGGTGAATGTGTGAGTGACAGCGTGGGTGTGTGAGAGACAGGGTGAATGTGTGAAACTGTCCACAGGTGTGTATATGTGTGTGAGTGAAAGGGTGAGTGCTTGAGTGAACGTGTGAGTGTGTGAGAGACCGTGTGAGTGTGTGAGTGAACGGGTGACTGTGTGAGTGTGCAACATTGTCTAACATTCTGAGTGTGTGAAACTGTCCACAGGTGTGTATATGTGTGTGAGTGAATGGGTGAGTGTGTGAGTGAACATGTGAGTCACGGTGTGAATGTGTGAGTGGCAGGGTGGGTGTGTGAGTGACCGGGTGAGTGAGTGAGTGTGTGAGTGAACGGATGAGTGTATGATGTGCTGTGATGGACTGTTCCTGCCTTGTGCCCAGTCATTGAGGGTACGCTCTGGACACACAGTGATGAATGAATGAATGTCCCAGTTTTGGATTCAAAGTTCTATTAGCATTTAAACATTTACACAATGAGATTTCTGGCGAAAAAAAAAAACACTGCTTCTGTTGAAAACCTCCTGGATTTGTGTTTGTTTTCTACAGATGCTGTCAGATTCATGACCAATGCTACAGTGACGCGATGCAGCACGACGCGTGCTGGCCGATCCTGGACAACCCCTACACCGAGATCTACGCCTATCAGTGTGACAAGGACACTAAGAAGATCACCTGCAAGAGTGAGTGACTACACTGTGTAGTGTTCAGCCGATACAGTGACGTTTACTCAAAGCCTGCTGCACAATGCAGAGAGATACACACACACACACACACACACACACACACACACACACAGAAGCTGTAAACATCAGTAAACAATTCTGCTAAAGGGCAAACTCCCATTTAAATCCCTCCATTCTGCTTGTTCTGACGTGTGATTATCTGCCGAAACGTTTGTAATTGCGCATAACATCCGTAAAACGTTTGATTGGATACCTGGCTTATGTCGTCATGAATTTGGGCGTGGCCACAGATCCAAAGTTGCACATTTAAAGCACTAGTACCAAAAAACACCACCACACCGGAGTCTGACTAAGTTTATAACTCTTTACTGACTCTTTAACCTTTGTCCAGGAGGAGCTTGCTTTTCAGTGTCATGGCGTTTGACCAGGGACAGGAAAAGATCAGCGATTGACTGCCGCAGTAATCATCGTTTCAGATCATTCTTTAATGACATCTTGTCTCTCTCTCTCTCTCTCTCTCTCTCTCTCTCTCTCTCTCTCTCTCTCTCTCAGGCAACAATAACGAGTGTGAGATGTTCATCTGCGAGTGTGACAGGAAAGCTACCGAGTGCTTTGCAGTCTCCGACTACAACGAGGAGCACAAGCGCCTCCCCAGCGATCGCTGCAAATAGACCCTTAGCACTCACTGTGATCTCTACGTACAGACGCTCCTACTCCGTGTTTGTTCTGGACAGACGTGTGAATCTCTTTGTGCTAATAATAAACAAGCAGCTGTCAGGAGATGTGCTTTGTTTTCTTCCACCACATACAGCACTCGTTACTTCTGGAAGTTCAGAGGGAACACACATGCATTTAATGCATATCAAAGCTCCAGGTACAGCACAAGAAGTCTCTCTATTCCTCCTCTAGTGGTTTCCATTAATTACAGTTAGTACAAGTACATTTTGTTTCAGATCTCTGCGCTACAGATATTCTCACTGCAGCACCACTTGAGAGTCTCTGTGTCCTGGGTTCGACACTCTCCTCGGGTGACTGTCTGTGAGGAGTGTGGTGTGTTCTCTCTGTGTCTGCGTGGGTTTCCTCCGGGTGACTGTCTGTGAGGAGTGTGGTGTGTTCTCTCTGTGTCTGCGTGGGTTTCCTCCGGGTGACGGTCTGTGAGGAGTGTGGTGTGTTCTCTCTGTGTCTGCGTGGGTTTCCTCCGGGTGACTGTCTGTGAGGAGTGTGGTGTGTTCTCTCTGTGTCTGCGTGGGTTTCCTCCGGGTGACTGTCTGTGAGGAGTGTGGTGTGTTCTCTCTGTGTCTGCGTGGGTTTCCTCCGGGTGACTGTCTGTGAGGAGTGTGGTGTGTTCTCCCTGTGTCTGCGTGGGTTTCCTCCGGGTGACTGTCTGTGAGGAGTGTGGTGTGTTCTCTCTGTGTCTGCGTGGGTTTCCTCCGGGTGACTGTCTGTGAGGAGAGTGGTGTGTTCTCTCTGTGTCTGCGTGGGTTTCCTCCGGGTGACTGTCTGTGAGGAGTGTGGTGTGTTCTCCCTGTGTCTGCGTGGGTTTCCTCCGGGTGACTGTCTGTGAGGAGTGTGGTGTGTTCTCTCTGTGTCTGCGTGGGTTTCCTCCGGGTGACTGTCTGTGAGGAGTGTGGTGTGTTCTCACTGTGTCTGCGTGGGTTTCCTCCGGGTGCTCCGGTTTCCTCCCACGCTCCAAAAACACACGTTGGTAGGTGGATTGGAGACTCAAAAGTGTCCGTTGGTGTGAGTGTGTAAGTGTGTGTCGCCATGTGAAGGACTGGCGCCCCCCTCCAGGGTGTGTTCCCGCCTTGCGCCCAGTGAATACACAACTTCAGCTGTGTAGAGAAATTTCAGATATTCTCTCAGTGATGGTAAATAAAATATGAATCATATAGAAATGTTACAATGTTCATTGTACATTTTTGGAGATATTGTTGGTTAAAAACCTACATCTAAGCAGCAGTGCTCCTGCAAGTAGGAATACTGAAATGCTACAGAGATGCTGTCAGTGAGAAGCCCTGCCCTGCAATTTAACAGGATTTGATTCTTAGGTGTGTGACATATGAATCCTTGTCTATCTGAATCGTCTGTGTTTATAATTTCCCACCTAGAGAAATCTGCTTGAGAAAGATGACCTGGCCAGCCGTCTAGAAGACGTAGAGGTTTATTTGGGAACTGAAAGGTGAAAAGACATCCAGATAAAAAGCCATCCCACTTTAAAAAGTGTAAATGGTCAGCCACGGCACTCGCAGCTTAACTTTTTTTCTTTTATTTTGAGATAAAGAAACAAGATGGCTTTGTATTTAATTTAGGAGACAATTGAAAACTCATTTATTAAATATTGAAATTCACCACAAATTTCACCGTTCAAAACAGTAAGACAGTGTGGGTCGCAGGTCACCAATAGGAGTTGAAATGACCACAGGAATGGGTTGAAGCTCAGTGCAAAGTCTTGCTGCTTGGTCTCGAGATTTTAGGCTGTTCAAGTGGCGTGGGCTCCCTTGAGTCTGCCAGCAGCTCACTCCTTGAGGAGGTGGAGCACCATAAAAGCCTCTGCTGTGTACGGTCCCAGCCCCTCAGGGGAACTCTCAGCTGGTGGCTACAGAGGCTTGTCCAAGAACAGAGATGTTCCTAAGGGAAGAAGGGCCATTTTCAATTCTTTGTGCCTGTCCTGAAATGAGCCTATGACAGAGACGAAAGGGCTAGGAAACAGGTGGAACACAGTGGAGGTTTGGAAAACTGGAGACCACTCTGGGTCATGGCTACACTGAGGGTAGGGGGGCTTTGGCTTTGAGATGTGAACTCAGATTGTGGATCAGAACGTCCACAAGTTCATTTGAAGTTTGACAGTATGGCCTAGTTGATGTGGTCTTAAAGCTTCCCTGCATGCTTTAAAACGAACATCTTGCATCTTCTGCACATGTTCCTGAGTCCATGGTCCATGCTGAGGCTCTTGGTGGGACATGGTGGGCTTGTGGCTGTGAGGGTCAGCATTTCTCCAGAATAATCATCTGCAGGGTTTGTTGATGTCAGCTCGGAGGGTTGGACTCCAGTTGGCTCTAAGCTTTGGGCATGAGGACAAAGCTGGTCCCTGGAGATGACAGATTCCCTCAGTGTGCCAGTCAGAGACAGAAGCTTTATTCCAGACTGTGGAGGACAACAACAAGCTCTATGATAAAAAAACAACAACAACACACATACCACAGTGCTCTTATTTTTTAAATGGATCCCATTCAGGACTTGAGTGTCACCTAGTCATGTGAACAATTGCATCTCTCTCTCACACACACACATACATATATTCAGGGAGAACACACCACACTCCTCACAGACAGTCATCCGGAGGAAACCCACGCGGACACAGGGAGAACACACCAAACTCCTCACAGACAGTCACCCGGAGGAAACCCATGCAGACACAGGGAGAACACACCACACTCCTCACAAACAGTCACCCGGAGGAAACCCACCAGACACAGGGATAACACACCACACTCCTCACAGACAGTCACCCGGAGGAAACCCACCAGACACAGGGATAACACACCACACTCCTCACAGACAGTCACCCGGAGGAAACCCATGCAGACACAGAGAGAACACACCACACTCCTCACAGACAATCACCCGGAGGAAACCCACACAGACACAGAGAGAACACACCACACTCCTCACAGACAATCACCCGGAGGAAACCCACGCAGACACAGGGAGAACACACCACACTCCTCACAGACAGTCACCCGGAGGAAACCCACGCAGACACAGAGAGAACACACCACACTCCTCACAGACAGTCACCCGGAGCGGAACTCAAACCCACAACCTCCAGGACCCTGGAGCTGTGACAGAGACACTACCTGCTGCACCACTGTGTCACATCACATATATATTTCATTTATTTATTTATTTGTTTATTTATTTTTACCTGAATCCATATGTAAATTTCCCTAAAACAAAGAATGTGTTGTTTGTCATATGTCTTCTCCAATGAGAAAATGTTGTTGTTTTCAGTTTTTTCCTGTGGTCAGTTGTAAATGCAGTGATGTATTGTTTGGTTGTGTTTGGAGAAAACATATCTTTTCCATTGGTCTGCAGTTGATTTCTTACCATTTTTAATCTTTTCAGTGAAAACAAAATCAAACCAAAGAAAAAAATTCTTAAAAACTGAGAATCAAGGAGAAAAGAAGTCAGATTATTTATTAGTGTTTAACAATATCAACAACATCCAGTAGATGGCGCTATAGCATATTTATCAGCTATGCCCACATTTTTTTTTCTGCACTCTACAAAATAAAGGCCCTTGTAGGATGCTTCACACAAGATACAAGTGTGACTGCATTTTAAATATATTTTTTCATTATTTATTGTTTACATTCTAAGGACCTCCACATAATGTAAGTGTTCCAGGAAGACCCCATAAAATGGAGTAGAGGCTTTACATCATCTCAGGGCTCGGTGGAAGCCGTCCAGAGAGTCCTCACACTCACAAAGATGGTTTTCACAGGTGAGTGACAGAGCTGCTTCTGTGGGATTTGTTCAAAGATATTTTGCAAGAAGTTACTTTTTTCTTTTCTTTTTTTTTCTAAATCAGGAAGTGTGTGCTTATCAGAGCACAGCTAGAAATAAACCTTCTGTCTCCAAAATATATCTAACACTAGCTGACACATGCTTAAATTGGAATGAAAGCCAGGTTTATGATTTCTGACAAGATACAGCTCAGCTTTTAATCTAAGATTATGTATGGACATATATGAGCAACAATAAACACACACACACACACACACACACACACACACACACACACAGAAACACACACACACACACACACAGAAACAGAAACACACACACACACAGAAACACACACACACACACACACACACATAAACACACACACACACAATCACTCACACATATAGCGTTGCTCATTGTCTTGTTGTTGTTGCTGTTGTGTGGTTTAGTTGAATACTGGGTTTTGTTTAGTTTATTGTGTTGTTTAATGTGTGTGTGTGTGTGTGTGTATCTGTGTGTGGTGATGGGGATTTTAGTTCTGTTGTAGTAATAACCATCCCCATGTATCTTTTTCCTTATCCTCATTTTTAAAAAAAACATTATTCCAGGGACTGGTTAGGAAGAGTATTTCTGCTCTAGTGCTTCAGTGATGCATTCACTACTATTCAATTAATTTATGTTTCACATAACTATTGACTGACGTATGACTGTATGTGTGTGTGTGTGAGAGACACAGTCTGTGTGTGTGTGAGAGAGAGAGAGAGAAAGAGAGAGACAGTCTGTGTGTGTGTGTGTGTGTGTAAGAGACACAGTCTGTGTGTGTGTGAGAGAGAGAGAGAGAAAGAGAGAGACAGTCTGTGTGTGTGTGTGTGTGTGTGTGTGTGAGAGAGAGACACAGTCTCTGTGTGTGTGTGTGTGTGTGTAAGAGAGAGACACAGTCTCTGTGTGTGTGTGTGTGTGTGTGTGTGTAAGAGAGAGACACAGTCTCTGTGTGTGTGTGTGTGTGTGTAAGAGAGAGACACAGTCTCTGTGTGTGTGTGTGTGTGTGTGTGTAAGAGAGAGACACAGTCTCTGTGTGTGTGTGTGTGTGTGTGTAAGAGAGAGACACAGTCTCTGTGTGTGTGTGTGTGTGTGTGTAAGAGAGAGACACAGTCTCTGTGTATGACAGAACGTACGATTTTTGTACAAATCTGGAATGCTGTCAAACAATGTGCTGCACTGTGAGCTACAGGAACCAAAACCAAATTCCTTGCGTGAGACTTCACTGCCAATAAACCTTGAACCTGGATTCTGATTCTGAACGTCTGAACAGACCATATTTAAAAGCCTGAGGTGAATGGCGTGTGTAGTGAGTGCGATGGAGTCATTTGAGAAGCTTTCTCTTTTAAGGAACACTGTGTAACTGGACAGCGCTCCTTCAGCTGAAGCACTGTTGTATTGTTCAGTGTGATATTCCTAATGAAACATAACCCTCCGGTTCTCTTCAGCGTCTTCACTCACACGGAAAGTAAACACTGTCACAAACCTCAGCTTCTACTTCTTTGTTTTCCCCCTAGTTTTCCACAACAGCAGGGAGTTTTGATACTGAAAGGAAATCACGGGGGTTTCTTCCTGAGGGGAATTCTGAAGGGAATGTTATTTCAAACGGTAAAATAAACCAGTAAAAAGGGATTTTTCTCACTGAATATACAAAGGGTACAGCCTTAAATCCCTGTGTATCTTTTAAAATTCATATTCACCTTCATTGGGGACAGTGTGCATTGCAGCATCTAATAACTGACCATTTGTGACCACAGCGTAGAAAACAATGATTATTTTTCCAAGTCATGTTCCCTGACTAAAATGGATAGTCACCAGGAGCTCATCTGTCGCTGCACAGTGTGTGTCGCTCGTCCTCTAGTCCTTCATCAGTGACACAGGACGCTGTCGGCTGGATGTTTTTGGTCGGTGGACTGTTCTCAGTCCAGACACTGAGGGGTTTAAAAACTCCAGCAGCTACTGCTGTGTCTGATCCACTCTACACCAGCACAAAACACACTAACACACCACCACCACGTCAGTGTCACTGCAGCGCTGAGAATGATCCACCACCACATCACACCTGCTCTGTGGGGGTCCTGAGCGAGATGGGCTGCTCCTGGAGCCGATCAAACGGACAGTGGAGGTAGAAACAAAGGCAGGGATTATTCCAGTGTGCCATGCTGTAATGTCTGATGTAATATCGGTGTGATTTGGGGTGATTGCTCAAAGCTGCACCTGCCTGGTCCTGTTCCCAGGGCCCTGCTCAGTGTGAATGGAGAGGAATGCGCCTGATGGAATGTGCTCTGAGTCACTAGAAAGTTGCTGTTGAACAATGTGTGCGGTATCTCTTCAAACTGATTCACACAACAGAGTCATTCACGTATCACACGGGTCTCTCACTACAACAGCTGGTTTTTACAGACCAAGATTAAGGTCTAGACCAAAGGAAAATATCAGTGATGAATCACTGCATGCTGAGGGGTTTTATCTAATCGTAATAAATATTTACATTCACGGCATTCATGCAGACGCTGTATGGATCAGACGGAATGTATGGATGTTGCTGAAGGTATTCAACAAGGTACAACAGTCCTGGGAATGTCAAGAATTTCCTGTCCCTTCCTGAGTCCAGATTCAGGAACGTAGTGTCAACAGGACGAGCAAGTATGCCGAACGTCCCTGTCCCCAGCTACTTCCTGCAGCTCTTCTTGGGAGACCCCCCAGGGGTTCCCATATTATCCCTGTAGTGAGTCCTGAGTCTACCCCGTGGCCTCCTCTCAGCTGGCAGTGCCTGGTTTACCTCCAGCAGGGGGCATCCTTATCAGACCCCGAACCACCTTAACTGGCTCCTCCCCCTGACCACCTGCTGGTGTGATCTCATTCTTTCAGTCATTACCCCAAAGCTCCTGGCCCTAGCTGAGGGTGGGGATGACTGCTAAAATTGAGAGCTCAGCTTCCTCTTCACAGCTATGGTTCAGTGACTACATTACTTCCTGTAACCTGGGGTCGATCTCACCGTCACTGCACATTGCACGTGTATTCATATTACACAGCATTTAGCTTTGTCATCTTTTTGTCATCATCTAGAACTGTTGGAGGTTGTGGAAACACCTGGACAGAGCGCCAGTCCTTCACAGGACATCACTCATTCACTCAGTCACACACACACACACACACACACACGTGGATAAGTTCACACACTCAGCCAGTCACAAACACACACCAGTGGACAATGTCATACATTCACTTCACCTACCAACATGTGTGTGTGTATTTGGACTGGGAGGTAACCAGAGCTCCCAGAGAAAACCCACACAGACACAGGGAGAACACACCACACTTCCCACAGACAGTCACCCGGAGGAAACCCACACAGACACAGGGAG
>NC_089817.1:4277778-4317778 GCF_029633855.1 Hoplias malabaricus
TGTTATTAAACCCATTACCAAAGAGATTTATAAAACCCACACAGTACAAAATAGCACTTAAATTTGACGTGTCACTGGAATTCAGGAAGTCAACATTTAAAAACCAGAGTGGGTGACATTAACATCAACACTAATATTAATTATGCACTATTTTTTTTCTCCAGAAGATAATCCAAAGTTTCTGCTCATGAAAAGCTGGAGCAGCCCAAAGAAGTGATTTATATTTGTGGCATTTTGCAGAGGCTCACTGGGAATAGTACTCAAAGAGGTCGTCAAGGCGGGGAATCAAACCCAAGTCTGCTATGTGGACCTATGTTATAGCAACCGAAACTAATCAGGCGTGACACTAAACAGTGGAGCAGACCTGAATTTAAACACCCCTTTACTATGAGTCAGTGCCAAGCCTTTCTCCTAAAAACCTACATCCTACACAATTAGACTCCAACCCTAAACCAACAAACCTGGTGGTATAAGAGCATCTGACCAGTCAGGTTCAGTGTGTTGGACTAGGGCTGGAACCAGTGTTAACACAAGAGCTGATCGGGGTTGGGCTCCTCTGTGAATCAGCTCAAATGAATTCTGCATTGTGAAATCGGGATAATCAAAAACACAGAGCTAAATTAAGGCTGGTTCAGTAAGAAGCGGAGCTATCTCTGTCCTGCTCCACCAGGTTTCTCCAAACAGACATGTCCGGACATCCACGGCAAACACAGATAATCTGTGCACATCTGACTAAAGGTCTATTTCCAGGGTTCCTACAATGTGCGCTAAATATAGTCCTCCCTTCAGGGATGTAGATATAAATTTCTTATCTTTTGCAGTCACTGGGGCAACTATTCTGAGAACATCAACCTTTTTTTTTGACATGCAATCATATATTTTTAAAAATCTATTTCCTTTTCCCAGTGTGAGCTTCTAGAGCAGTCCACATTCAGACCCATGGTGCTGAGCTGTACTTCTCACAGTAGAAAGACGGCCACAGACTTTTTGTTTTAATCTAAACTTCAGCGATTATATGCACAATATATATTTTGAACATGAAATGTCTCATAAATATGATTTTTAAAAAAAAAATAAAATTCAAAGAGTCAGTGCTCTTCAGAATTTTAAAAGCAGTGAATGTACAGGGGTTGGACAATGAAAGTGAAACACCTGTCATTGTAGTGTGGGAGGTGTCATGGCTAAATTGGAGCAGCCTGGTGGACAATCTTCATTAACTCCACACTGCACCAGTAAGACCATGTGCATCCAATGGTTCAAACACTGTGTCCTGAAGGCGGTGCCGTGTATCAGGACGACAACGCACCAATACACACAGCAAGACTGGTGAAAGACTGGTTTGATGAACATGAAAGTGAAGTTGAACATCTCCCATGGCCTGCACAGTCACCAGATCTAAATATTATTGAGCCACTTTGGGGTGTTTTGGAGGAGCGAGTCAGGAAACGTTTTCCTCCACCAGCATCACGTAGAGACCTGGCCACTATCCTGCAAGAAGAATGGCTTCAAATCCCTCTGACCACTGTGCAGGACTTGTGTATGTCATTCCCAAGACGAACTGACGCTGTATCGGCCGCAAAAGGAGGCCCTACACCGTACTAATAAATTACTGTGGTCTAAAACCAGGTGTTTCACATTCATTGTCCAACCCCTGTAGATCCAGTTCAATCAATACCTTAAAAAACCTCTAAGGGCATTGTTCTGGATCTTTGAATGTTGTAATGTGAGTGAAGAAGGCAGAGGGTTTCTGGCTCTATCACCTCGACCCTTAGGGAAATTGCTGGTGGGGTGAGTGAAGGAACAGCACTGTCTCCTCCCTCAACATCCACAGGTGAGCTGCCCTTGCTTAAGACTGCTCCTGGCCAGTGTATGTGTGTGTGTGTGTGTGTATATGTGTGTGTGCGTATTTCACTGCCACAGATGGGTGTTTATATTACATTTTATTTTCTGTTTTAAAAGCACTTACTTTCAGATCTCAGATGTGTATCTTGTTTATCTCAAACCCTCTTCACTGATGCAGAATGCCGGATGTGAGTCATGGGCACTTTTGCGTGAAGAGCGGAAATGCCAAACATTTCTGCACTTCGTTATCGCAAAGATATGAATAAAATCATTATTCGAAATGAATTTTGATGCGGAGGATCATTTGTAGACCCCAGAAGTTTATTGTAAAATTAAGGGGACATATTCATTCCGTTTTATTCAAGGGACGTCGGTTCTGGGTTCTTAATGAAATGTCTGTGACCTGCAGAAGTCAAAACACCACAAAGATCAAACCCCACAGCAGCGCTAACCAGTGCTCTTATTTCTCTGTGTTTGTTTAACCTTGTCTTGTTGCGCTCTCACGTGCGCTGTGATTGGAGAGACGAAGACGAGGGGGTGGGGCAATTCTATGTTTGTTTTCTGACAAAGAAAAAAAAAGTTATTATGCAATATGGATCAATACTGAGTTCTAATTAACTTAATAAGGCAGTCATGCTTGAAGCTTATTAAACTTATTATTATAATTATAATTATGCATTAAATACATGTACAAAAAAAATGTTGTGTCTTTGCCAAGCTGAGTGTCTTACAATAGAAGGTGGAGGAGAGTCATTATACAACAGTATAACTGCAACCCTTTGGGACTTGTTACATTTACATTTTACATTCAGTCCCTGGAAGCAGACTCTTATTCTGCTTTTCTAAGAGTGACTTACAAAAGACTGAAAATAGTAGATGATAAGGAATGGTCCACAGAGAATCTGAAGGAGTTTGGAAGCATAAAGGCAACACTCTTCTCCTTGTTTGGGAAAGTTAACTTAGGGCAGAGATCCATTTCAAAGTGCAGTGTTAGGGTGTGAACACGCCTCGGGCAGAAAACAACTCAGGGCAAAAGAAAAATTCACCATGCGGTGTTCAGGCGTGTTTCCCTCAGGCAGGTGGCAACGTGTCCCACAACATTGTGTTCCAGAAATGTTCTCATGTCTGGGAACTTCACTGAAACAGTTTACACATCATAAGTCAGTGTTTATGAGGGAGAGGATAAAACAAAGTGTCCCGGAGTGCTGGTACAATTAAAGAAGCCATTGTTGTTGAACACTTGTTTATTAGAGACATACGTTAATCAAGTGCATGAATAAATAATATATTTACAGTTGCATATTTGACATATTTCACACACTGTACAATTTTCACATTCATTAAATATCAAAGCAAATGGAGTCAGAATGAAATCATCTCACAGCTGGAAATAAACAGAAGGGACGGCTTTGGCCTAAGGGTCACTGAAGTGGGAAAAATGGGAGAGTATAGGAACAGCACTTTATCTTCCTTTAAGATGCATGGCTGAAATGCCCTTGAAGGCACCTAACCCCCAACTGCTCCCTGAGTGACCGGTGTGTGTGTGTGTGTGTGCAATATGTATGCAATGACAACGAAACCACATTTCACAACATGGCTCTCTAGCTACTCAGGGTGTGTTTGCAAAGTGTAGCTGCTGGAACAAAACCTCATATCTCCATTTAGGTTACAGTAGCTGCTCAGTACACAGTAGGAATTCTCAGACTGAGTCTTTACATGAGCTTACACTGAATAAAAACATGTTTTTTATGTAAAAAAAGAGATACAAGCTTTTGTCCTGATAGAAGCACCATTAAATAATAAACTGTTCGAGGTCTAAAGCTGAGATCCATGCTCTGAGACAGTGTTTCTCAGCTTTGGACCTCAGGTAAACCCTTAGACAGTCCACCTATCTGCAGTGGGAGCTGTGATGAAATTACGGACCCTCTAGTGGTTCCTCAGGCCTGGTTTGAGAACAGCTGATTAGGGTAGGGGACTGAAACAGTCTGTGGAGGACCATTATCCTCCAGGACCACGGTTTGTGAAGTACCGCTAATCTCTCAGTGAAAATGGTAAATAACAATTTCCTGAATGCATTTAGGAGGAGGCCCATGTCTGAAGCTCTGACATATTAACAGTTTTATTGCTGCCTTATGTTCCCTTGAGGGCATAGAGGCACTCCATCTGAACCCCACAGCCACCTTGTTCTTGAGTTCTCTCTCAAAGTTTAGGTAGTTTTCTACCTTAAAACTATTGTTACCTTAAAACTACAGCTTCAAACTTATTGAATGGCATTCTAGCTTAAAGCAGTTAATCTTCCATGTTTTAATGCACACTATTTACAGAACTAGCGCTTTAAAGGACTATACACTGAAAGGTTCTGGTGGGACCCAAACGTGGTTCTTTCATGTAATCGCTCCTAAGTAAATCTCTTTAAATTAATACTTCATTCAAACATGTTAACACTGCTAACAATGAGGATGGGAAGTAACCATGCATTACGCAAAAGGGATCATGCTAACAGGCCCCTCCATTCATTGTTATCCACATTTGCATACGAGTGTGATCCAGCCTCCTCCTTCAACACAATGGCACTATGTTCTCTTGCCTACTCAAGGGTGTGCTGATCATATTCTCAGGGGGATTTGAAGGGTTAATGTATGTTGTGGAATGCAAGGCTTGGCTTTTTCTCTTGGGCCAAGTCTGGGGCCACTTAGAGCTTCGGCTCAAGAAGAGTCTCTTCCAAACCAAAGGGATTTTTGCGGGGTCTACAACGTCCACAAAGATTCGATAGTTCTGTCCACCGTTGTCGTCCCACAGACATGTGCTGCCACATCCGGGACGGAACAAGACCCGGAACTCTACCCGATCCTGGAGGTTCAAGTCTGAGGGAAAAGGCACAGAGAAGATGAAGTTTTCCGTTTCTGAGCCAGCCGGCTGCTTTATGTAGGTGCAAGGAATGTCCTTGTGGGTCCTCCAGGAGTCGTACGTGATGCGAATGTGTACAGTCTTCTCCAGGCTTATGTTGTAGACCCTCACCATGCCGCTGAGTGATCCCCCCGTCAGTCTACAGCTTTCTAGTCTCACCAAAGAATCCGCCAGGCTTCCGAGGAATGACGGGAGATTGGCAGAAGGCTGAGGGAACCCAAGCTTGAGCCTCAGTATCCTTCCCTGGACGTGAGGCGGGTCCTTCAGCTTGTCGGACGGAGCGGGAGCGTCCGCTGGGGACTCTGGGGGGTCCACCGTGAAAATCCTCACATCTGTAAGAGCCAGTCCTTTAGTGTCTGCAAACACAACACGCTTCTTCTTTTTCAGAGTCCCAGCACTGCTATAGTAGCTCAGGGGGCTGACGGGAGGAGAGGGGGTAAGCTGGGAAGGAGTAGCAGCTCTGAGTGAACAGGGGATCTCTGAAGGTGCGCTCGGCCTGGGGAGTGTGAGCTGGTACCTCATCGAGGACATGTCTGAACGCTGGCGGACCGCAGCCCTCCGACTCAGACCCATGTGCATGAACATGTCTACAGGCAACACTCTGGAAAAAAAAAGATAGTGGAGCAATGAGAACCTGATCCTTTGAACCCTACCCTTTGTTTTTCAAATGTTATGTTGCCCCTTGGTACTGAGTTACAATGTGTAGTGGTAAGAATCTTCCTCTTCAACAGCCTGAAACTACTCTGTAACAGCTCTGAAAGCCTGCAGTGATATCAGAGGATCTGCTGGAGTTTAATTAAGTTTAGGGCGTCATTCACCTTCAGAAGAGTTGCATAAATCATATATTATCATCCACTCCTCCCTCTTCTGTGATAGTCTTTGCCCTAATGTGCTTTTTGAACAAGTATTTACACCCTGCATCCCTAAGCAAAACAAAGGGGTAAAGGAACCCATCGTAAAGGAAATGGACGAAGCTCAATCACTTCACTAGAGAAAGCCCTTCCACTGCTTCACAGCCCAGAGCTGGGGGCTTTATACCTAATACCCTTATCTAGCCTGTGAGTTCAGGTGTAGCTTATCCATTTCAAACCATTCTATGGAGATTATATACCATCTGTGTCTGTCAATGGCCTTAATAATAAATGTCTGCAAAGATCAGACTGCACTGAAAACCTGATTCTTTCTGTAACTCGAAACCATTCCAACTTTAGCAATTCCTCAGTCTTAACTTGCTTCCATCCACTCTGAGATTAGAATCTAATCATGGGATGAGTCAGATCATAACAACGGAGATGATAAAACCTGAGCTGGCGACTGCTCGTACATACCAAGAGTGAATTCGAGCACCTGTGATGGGAATAGTTCCTTGTACAAAACAATAGGAATTGTAATCTGGCACTTACTTAGCGGCGGCCATTCTTGGTCGATGAAAGCAGCTTCTCCTGGGTCAAAAGAACTCTGTAAATTCAAAACAGATGATGTAAAATGTTAATGGATGTGATGCTGCCAAAAAAATAACACACTCTGTCTGCTCAAATACTATGAACACATGCTTTGTGAGATTTGTGATGGCTGAGGGCCAGGTGATTGGCTGCAAGAATGGAAATCAATTAGAAATAACTGTGAAGCAGAAGCTTTAGAATAATACCTCCCCCTCGTCTCAACAAAGGCAGCAAAACAGACACAGCGAGTGCCGAGAAATAAGAGCACTGAGTAAAAACTTGCTCCTCACTGCTGTGCACTCGGGGTCGGGGTGAACAACGAGCGACTCATTATCATTTAAAGGAACCAGGGCTGTTTAGACAGGGAACACTGGTGTGGGGCTTGCGATATTTTGACTAAAGCAGGTCACCAACACTTCCTTAAAACCCAGAACCATGTTCACTTATGGAAAAGGGGGAGAGTATCTCCCCTTTAAAACCCAGTGCATCTCAACCAAGTTAGAATCTTTCAATAAGTTGAAATAGCAATAAGATCAAATCAAATGAAACCTACTGTATGTACTGCCTTTGGTGCGGTTCAGAAGTTCTGGCTCATCTGGTCCATCAGAACTGGCCTCACAGATGTTCACAACGTGTTGAGAATCCTGATCAAAACAAGACAAAAGCCTCAGCTGCCAGCACTCTCATTGTCTGCATGTTTATATAGGTACACACCAGTCGTACGCTGGAGGGTGTGTCACAGAGGAACACCCAGGTACAGTTCCGCCCATGTGCTGCGCATTGTAACCGAACCCCACTGGCTGAAAGACCCGCCTCCAAAGCGTTGATTTCTCTGGGTTTTGCTTGAGTTCTGCCTTTGGAACTTCTTTATTGGTGGGTTTGGTTAGCAGCCACTCCTCGAAAGAGGCGAGGAGAGATTTCACAACAGAAAGCAATTCCTCTCTCCATGGTTCCCAGATCTCTTCCCTAAATCCTTACCCCTCCCTGCCTGAAAACATTAAAGCCACCTCCAAGTCTCTACACTCACTGTCCATTTGATGAGCTCCACTGACCACACAGGAGCACTCTGTAGTTCTGCAACTACACCGAAGTGCATCTGTTGCTCTTTCTAGCCCCCTTTCACCCTACTCTTCAGGACCCCCACAGAGCAGGTGTGATGTGGTGGTGGATCATTCTCAGCGCTGCAGTGACACTGACGTGGTGGTGGTGTGTTAGTGTGTGTTGTGCTGGTGTAGAGTGGATCAGACACAGCAGTGCTGCTGGAGTTTTTAAACCCCTCAGTGTCTGGACTGAGAACAGTCCACCGACCAAAAACATCCAGCCGACAGCGTCCTGTGTCACTGATGAAGGACTAGAGGAGGAGCGACACACACTGTGCAGCTACAGATGAGCTACTGTCTCTGACTTTACATCTACAAGGTGGACCAACGAGGGAGGAGTGTCTCACAGAGTGGACAGAGAGTGGACACAGGGTTTAAAAACTCCAGCAGCACTGCTGTGTCTGATCCACTCGCATGTCCATCACGTCAGTGTCACTGCTGCGCTGAGAATGACCCACCACCCCCAACCACCCACATTATAGCTGCTCTGCTGGGAGGTCCTGAGTGTTGAAAGACAGGGTTAAAGGGGGTTAGCAAAGTATGCAGGGCAACAGCTGGACTACAGTCTGTAACTGAAGAACCACAAAGTGTTCCTGTGTGGTCAGTGGAGCTGAGACTGGACAGGTCGTGTAGAAACATGGAGGTGGTTTTCATGTGCATTTATGAGTGCAGTAAAAGCTTGGGAATGAGCTTTGGAGAAAAGAAAAGCACTGGGAGCGTACCGTGTGTGTGATTGTGGTTCAAGCTGAAGTTTCCACCTTGGCAGGTAGAACTTCCTGCAGCTGACCGCAGTCAGTCCTGCACTGTTGAAGTTTCACCACAACCCCAGTTTGTACCTTGTACTTTCTTGCCCAGATTCTCAGTAATATTTGTGTAAAGTGCTGCGTTTACAGGAACACTGAACTCTGAATGTTCAAGCACAGTAACCGCTGACGTCATGTATGTTATAACGCGACTGCTGATGCCTCACGTGTTCCACCTGTGGGTTTCCGTTGGGTTCACACACACATTAATAGATTTATTGACTGTACACTGTGACACTGTCCACAGGCGTGTGTCGATTTGCGTTAGTGACAGGGTGAGTGAGTGATGTCCTGAGATAGTCCCTGTCCAGGTTGTGTTCCTTACCCAGTCATTCCTGGTAGTCTCCGGACACACCACAACCCTGAATGGGACGAATTGATTAAAGCAAATGAATGAATGCTCCTGGAGGAACATGGTCTTACCTCAGTGTGTTATTGTGCATGGCTGAAATGACATATGCACGGACCTTTAACATTGTAGCAGACTTTACAGTGAATAGCGATAACTTTTATCATTAAATTAATACATATCACAGATTATTAAAGCATTATTAGGCCTTAAACGTATGCTTAGAAGGCATTGTATCCCAGTTATTAGGAGTTATAAATATCTAGAGCTACCCAGAGGTCTAAGCATTGACCCTATCATCAGGAGAGCACTCATTTGATCCCTGGGGGTCCACCTTAGGCTGGGTGTGCTCTCCTGGGTGGGCTGTCTGGGGCTGTTGCATTAGCAGCAGTTGGAAAAGAGGCAATGGTTGACATCACGTGTCTCCCAGTGTTGGTGGCATTGTGTGTGAAGGGGAGTTCAGCTCAAAGCTCGTGGGGTGAAAGTCCACTAATGGAGTCCACTAATGACTGGGTGAACATTCTGCAGAAACGTCTGTGGGATTAAAAAAAGAGTTATAAGCAGCTGAAAACTCATTGGAAAGTGTTCCCCAGTATTTCCAATGCTACCGTGTTGTTTTTTTTTATGATGTAAATAAGAGTAAAATAGAGCTGCCGCTCTTGTGCAGTGCCCTTGTCACCTTGGCTGTATCTGACGCCTTTTTTGAATGAAACCAGTTCCACAGCTTTTGTTCTTTCATGAAGTACATACTGTAAAATATTTGTACGGTGTGCAGGAGGCACATTTCCTTCTGCCTCTCCCCTCTCTGAGGAGTGTGTTGTGCTGGGTTACTAAGGACTCACAAAAGTCACATTAAAGAACAGGTGTGCGACTTGATGTCATCACCTGATCTCCGCTCTGCTTCATACACACACACACACACACACACGCCACCAGTCACTGAGACGCAGTGACGCACAACTAAAGCACGAAGAGGACATCCCTCACAACTGACATTACTCAGAGAAACCCTCCTCACATACTGAACATTCCTGTGAGACCCGTGAGGGTCAAAGGTCTTCTCCTGCAGCGCTGGGTCTGTGCAGTTCAGAACACTGCAGAACGTATGAAGGACACTAGGGGCACTGTCTGTCTGTTTATGAGCACTGTCTGTCTGTCTGTCTGTCTGTCTGTTTATGAGCACTGTCTGTCTGTCTGTCTGTTTATGAGCACTGTCTATCTGTCTGTCTGTTTATGAGCACTGTCTGTCTGTCTGTCTGTCTGTCTGTTTATGAGCACTGTCTGTCTGTCTGTCTGTTTATGAGCACTGTCTATCTGTCTGTCTGTTTATGAGCACTGTCTGTCTGTTTATGAGCACTGTCTATCTGTCTGTCTGTCTGTTTATGAGCACTGTCTGTCTGTCTGTTTATGAGCTCTGTCTGTCTGTCTGTTTATGAGCACTGTCTGTCTGTCTGTCTGTTTATGAGCACTGTCTATCTGTCTGTCTGTCTGTTTATGAGCACTGTCTGTCTGTCTGTTTATGAGCTCTGTCTGTCTGTCTGTTTATGAGCACTGTCTGTCTGTCTGTCTGTTTATGAGCTCTGTCTGTCTGTCTGTTTATGAGCACTGTCTGTCTGTCTGTTTATGAGCACTGTCTGTCTGTCTGTCTGTTTATGAGCACTGTCTGTCTGTCTGTTTATGAGCACTGTCTGTCTGTCTGTTTATGAGCACTGTCTGTCTGTCTGTTCTTGACCACTGTCTGTCTGTCTGTTTATGAGCACTGTCTGTCTGTCTGTTTATGAGCACTGTCTGTCTGTCTGTTCATGAGCACTGTCTGTCTGTCTGTTAATGAGCACTGTCTGTCTGTCTGTCTGTTTATGAGCACTGTCTGTCTGTCTGTTCATGAGCACTGTCTGTCTGTCTGTTAATGAGCACTGTCTGTCTGTCTGTCTGTTTATGAGTACACATTGTGGGAATGGACTTTTAGTCAAATATATAAGAATTCACCTTGAGACCAGCCTGCATTGGGCACGATGACCTTAACCTCATGAGCAGCTGCTCCAGGGTGCGTCCACAATGTCTGAACCTGTGTCTACAGACTCTTGGACATGAGTTTTATTCGTACAACATCCTCAGTCCTTGCAGAGGTCTTCTTTTTAAATCATAAAGCAGTGATGGACAGCTCAGGCTGAATCTCCATGGCCAGAAAATGCTCGTCGTAAAATCTGGTATGCGGCACACGTGGCTGTAATTGAGGTCACACAAAGTCTGCCGCTGAATTTTATTTGCAGCGTGACATACAATATGTATAAGGCCGTAGTTATTATCACACAGTCCAGAAAGTGTGTTTAATCGCAGCAATAAATGGAGCAGGTGGAAATGAGTCACGGGTCAATCGCCCACACTGGCCATGTGTGAAAATACACACCTTTGTTTCAGGTGGAGTCGAATGGAACCAGAGCCATTGTCTTCTGTATCATTCGAATGGGTCGTTCCCATGTAATCAGCTGGAAAATTGAGTTAGAGCGCCACATTCTCCACACATTCAAACACAATAGTTATAGCCCACTTTAAACTAAGAGGCCCTTTACCCGCGTGGGTGTGAGGGAGGTGATGTGAGGGACCTGTTCCCCACAAAAAAAACAGTAAATGTGTGTGTTTATTTTGGTCAAAGCTGTTCACAGTGGCTGTGAAGGGAACCAGACGTCTGAAGAGCTCACATACTCACTCACTCACTCACTCACTCACTCACTCACTCACTTACTCACACATATTCACTTACATACCCACTCACCTTGACATCCATACTCACTGACATGCATCACTCATGCATATTCACTCATTCATATATATATATACTGACTCACCCACTTATTCAATGGCTAATTCACATACACACTCACACACACATATATACTCACATGCATATTCACTCACTCATATAAATTCATTCACTACATCTCATATATACTTTACTCACTCACATTCACACACTCATTTACTCATTCACTCATACAGATTCACTCATTAATTCTTATATATACTCACTCACTGATTCAATCACTAACTCATATACACATTCATTAATTCATTCATCCATTCGTCCATTCATTCATTCATTCATTCATTCATTCATTTGTTCACTAGATCTCATCCATACTCATTCACTCACTCACTGACCCACACACATTTCCATTCACATGCATATTCACTCATTTACTCCTATGTAGACTCATAATTAATCTCATAAATACCCACTCACTCGTTCACTCATTCACTCATTCAACTCATTCATGTACAAACTCACTCTGTAAATATCATACTCACTCACATACCCACTTATGCATTTTCACACACTCACATATAAACTCACTCACTAAATCTCACACACTTATTCACTCACTCACTCACTCACTCACTCACTCCCTCACTGGTGAGTGGTGGATCCAGGCGTCTGAGGAGTTTAATGTCTGTAAATGTGTGTTGGAGCTGGAGTTACCACTGTTGGGGAATCGAGGTTTTGATCTGACAACAAGGATGTAACGCTTCACAGTTAATTAGAAAAGTGTGTGTTGCAGTTACACTGTTGAACTGACGCTACGTAACAGATGTGATTTTTCTTCTATAATGTTGTATACATAAGTTCCTCAATGCATTTTGAAATTAAGACCCATCCAAATCTGTTCCTGACCACATCTGCCACGAGCCGTCAGACCTGAATCAACGACTAATCCAGCTCTCGGGGGCTAGTGGGCTGAAGGCAGGCGGTTTGACCACAGAGTTCCTTCAACCTGGTTTTATTTAAGTTATCTAATTTATCTTGGCTCGTAGCCGGGATTAAACCACGGAATCGGCAGAGAGGATTACATAACTTTTAGACAACAGACTGGAAACAGATGACACTTGGCAGAGGCACTTACTCGCAGCATCTCACCATGGTAACCATGTCACAATGCGGGGGGGGCGGGGCTTCAGTGTTAGGAGTCTTGCCCAAGGACTCTCACATGTATAATGTGGCCTTCCTGCCCAAGTCGGGAACTGAAACCCATTCACCTCAGTGGAAGCCAACGTATTAAATGCATTAAATCAGGTGTGGGGACAAGGAGAGGTCGGCAGGAGGCAGGTTGGACCGGTCTAGATTTCTGTTTTACTTTTAGTGCTGCCATCTTCATCACTCCTGTCATGCGTTTGAACTTTACTGACCCCTTCAGTCCCACTCTGTCTCGGCGTCCTGGCTTCAATCCTCGCCTCAGGTCACTGTCTATGTGGAATTTTCAGTGCTGAGTACGGTATGTTCAGGCTAATGTGCAGCTACTCCACAGCTCTGTATTGAGCAGCGCTTTTCTGTGGAGGTTTGAGAAGTTATTGGTAAATGCTCAGAATAACACAGGGGGCTTGGGTGGGTGGAGAGATTACAAAAATATCTGTTATAAAACTGAACATACAGTTCTTTTCTGGATACTCAATGTCTACTTTCATGCGTAAAAACAATTAGAGGTAGGAAAAATACACTGGAACTTTAAAGGCTGTAAATGCAAGTCAGTTAATAAAATAAAAGAAAACGTAATAAAGTAATATAACACTAAATCACACGTAAAACAGCAGGAGAGAAAAGCTGAGCTTTGAAAATAGACACATTTAACTCAGCTCTGAAGATCTGAAGAGATGAGGTTTGAGAAGTGATTTAAATGTGGACAGGTTTGTTTTATTTTTATAATAAAGAGTCAAAGTGAATGTCGGGTGAGGAATGTAGCATCGAGGAGTTTAGGGGCTGACAGACCCCTGGATGAGGAGAGAATTGTTTTCATTTAATTACATTTTAGAAGCCGTTAATAATACAGAATAAAAGTCCTGGGTTAATTAAATAGTTTGAGCTCACTGTTTCCTACTCTGATAGTTGTGTAACTGATGGTTCTCTAACTCTGATGGTTCTCTTACTCTAACTCTGATAGTTGTGTAACGGATGGCTCTCTAACCCTGATGGTTCTTTAACTCTAATGGTTCTCTTACTCTAACTCTGATAGTTCTCTAACTCAAACTCTGATAGTTGTGTAACTGATGGTTCTCTAACTCTGATGGTTCTCTTACTCTAACTCTGATAGTTGTGTAACGGATGGCTCTCTAACTCTGATGGTTCTCTAACCCTGATAGTTGTCTAACTCTGATAGTTCTCTAACTCTAACTCTGATAGTCGTGTAATTGATGGCTCTTTAACTCTGATGGTTCTCTTACTCTAACTCTGATAGATGTGTAACGGATGGCTCTCTAACTCTGATAGTTTTCTAACTCTGTTCTTTAACCCTGATGGTTCTCTAACTCTGATAGTTGTGTAACTGATGGTTGTCTAACTCTGATATTTCTCTACATTTACATTTACATTTATGCATTTGGCAGACGCTTTTTTCCAAAGCGACTTACAAAAGAGGATCTAACATTCGAACTACAGCACAAATTATACAAAATACCTTACATTGAGTGCACTATGCCAGGAAGTAATAAGTGCATTAAAGAAAGACATTCAGTGCAAAAGATACTCTCGGAAGAGCTGGGTTTTCATTGATTTCTTGAGAGGGTTTCTGTTGCTCTGATAGTGCTTGTACCACCAGCGTGGTACCAGAGATGAGAATAGCCTCAACTGACCTGTACGGGGGGTTGGTCGTGTTAGTAGGCGCTCCTTTGAGGAACGGAGAGGGCGGGCGCTAACGTATGGTTTTAAGAGTCTATTGAGGAAGATGGGAACAGAACCAGTGAATACTCTGAAGGCCATCATTAGTGATTTGAATTTGATGCGAGCAGCTAAGGGTAGCCAATGCAGCTCAACTAATAGGG
The DNA here is from genome assembly GCF_029633855.1 of Hoplias malabaricus. Taxonomy (NCBI): domain Eukaryota; kingdom Metazoa; phylum Chordata; class Actinopteri; order Characiformes; family Erythrinidae; genus Hoplias; species Hoplias malabaricus. The sequence continues at coordinate 4,292,030 of NC_089817.1, forward strand.
GCGTGACATGTGCTCTTTTAGGCTGGTTGAAGACCAGGCGTGCTGCCGCATTCTGGATCATCTGTAGTGGTCTCACAGTGGTGGTTTCTAACCCTGATGGTTCTCTAACTCTGATAGTTGTGTAACTGATGGTTCTCTAACTCTGATAGTTGTGTAACTGATGGTTGTCTAACTCTGATGGTTCTCTAACTCTGATAGTTGTGTAACTGATGGTTCTCTAACTTGGATGGTTCTCTAACCCTGATGGTTCTCTAACTCTGATAGTTGTGTAACTGATGGTTCTCTAACTCTGATGGTTCTTTAACTCTAACTCTGATAGTTGTGTAACGGATGGCTCTCTAACTCTGATATTTCTCTAACCCTGATATTTCTCTAACTCTGATATTTCTCTAACTCTGATAGTTCTCTAACTCTGATATTTCTCTAACTCTGATATTTCTCTAACTCTAATATTTCTCTAACTCTGATATTTCTCTAACTCTAATATTTCTCTAACTCTGATATTTCTCTAACTCTGATATTTCTCTAACTCGGATATTTCCCTAACTCTGATATTTCTCTAACTCTAATATTTCTCTAACTCTGATATTTCTCTAACTCTGATAGTTCTCTAACTCTGATATTTCTCTAACTCTGATATTTCTCTAACTCTGATATTTCTCTAACTCTGATATTTCTCTAACTCTAATATTTCTCTAACTCTGATATTTCTCTAACTCGGATATTTCCCTAACTCTGATATTTCTCTAACTCTAATATTTCTCTAACTCTGATATTTCTCTAACTCTAATATTTCCCTAACTCTGATATTTCTCTAACTCTGATATTTCCCTAACTCTGATATTTCTCTAACTCTGATATTTCTCTAACTCTGATATTTCTCTAACTCTGATATTTCTCTAACTTTAATATTTCTCTAACTCTAATATTTCTCTAACTCTGATATTTCTCTAACTCTGATATTTCTCTAACTCTAATATTTCTCTAACTCTGATAGTTCTCTAACTCTAATATTTCTCTAACTCTGATAGTTCTCTAACTCTGATATTTCTCTAACTCTGATATTTCTCTAACTCTAATATTTCTCTAACTCTGATAGTTCTCTAACTCTGATATTTCTCTAACTCTGATATTTCTCTAACTCTAATATTTCTCTAACTCTGATAGTTCTCTAACTCTAATATTTCTCTAACTCTGATATTTCTCTAACTCTAATATTTCTCTAACTCTGATAGTTGTGTAACTGATGGTTCTCTAACTTGGATGGTTCTCTAACCCTGATGGTTCTCTAACTCTGATAGTTGTGTAACTGATGGTTCTCTAACTTGGATGGTTCTCTAACCCTGATGGTTCTCTAACTCTGATAGTTGTGTAACTGATGGTTCTCTAACTCTGATGGTTCTTTAACTCTAACTCTGATAGTTGTGTAACGGATGGTTCTCTAACTTGGATGGTTCTCTAACCCTGATGGTTCTCTAACTCTGATAGTTGTGTAACTGATGGTTCTCTAACTCTGATGGCTCTTTAACTCTAACTCTGATAGTTGTGTAACGGATGGCTCTCTAACTCTGATATTTCTCTAACTCTAATATTTCTCTAACTCTGATAGTTGTGTAACTGATGGTTCTCTAACTTGGATGGTTCTCTAACCCTGATGGTTCTCTAACTCTGATAGTTGTGTAACTGATGGTTCTCTAACTTGGATGGTTCTCTAACCCTGATGGTTCTCTAACTCTGATAGTTGTGTAACTGATGGTTCTCTAACTTGGATGGTTCTCTAACCCTGATGGTTCTCTAACTCTGATAGTTGTGTAACTAATGGTTCTCTAACTCTGATGGTTCTTTAACTCTAACTCTGATAGTTGTGTAACGGATGGTTCTCTAACTTGGATGGTTCTCTAACCCTGATGGTTCTCTAACTCTGATAGTTGTGTAACTGATGGTTCTCTAACTCTGATGGCTCTTTAACTCTAACTCTGATAGTTGTGTAACGGATGGCTCTCTAACTCTAATATTTCTCTAACCCTGATGGTTCTCTAACTCTGATAGTTGTGTAACTGATGGTTCTCTAACTCTGATGGTTCTTTAACTCTAACTCTGATAGTTGTGTAACGGATGGCTCTCTAACTCTAATATTTCTCTAACCCTGATGGTTCTCTAACTCTGATAGTTGTGTAACTGATGGTTCTCTAACTTGGATGGTTCTCTAACCCTGATGGTTGTCTAACTCTGATGGTTCTCTAACTCTGATGGTTCTCTAACTTGGATGTTTCTCTAACCCTGATGGTTCTCTAACTCTGATAGTTGTGTAACTGATGGTTGTCTAACTCTGATGGTTCTCTAACTCTGATGGTTCTCTAACTTGGATGTTTCTCTAACCCTGATGGTTCTCTAACTCTGATAGTTGTGTAACTGATGGTTGTCTAACTCTGATGGTTCTCTAACTCTGATGGTTCTCTAACTTGGATGTTTCTCTAACCCTGATGGTTCTCTAACTCTGATAGTTGTGTAACTGATGGTTCTCTAACTTTGATGGTTCTCTAACCCTGATGGTTCTTTAACTCTGATAGTTGTGTAACTAATGGTTCTCTAACTCTGATGGTTCTCTTACTCTAACTCTGATAGTTGTGTAACGGATGTCTCTCTAACTCTGATAGTTGTCTAACTCTGTTCTTTAACTCTAATATTTCTCTAACTCTGATATTTGTCTAACTCTAATATTTCTCTAACTCTGATATTTCTCTAACTCTGATGGTTCTCTAACTCTGATAGTTGTGTACCTGATGGTTCTCTAACTTGGATGGTTCTCTAACCCTGATGGTTCTCTAACTCTGATAGTTGTCTAACTCTGTTCTTTAGCTCTGATATTTCTCTAACTCTGATATTTCTCTAACTCTAATATTTCTCTAACCCTGATATTTCTCTAACTCTGATGGTTCTCTAACTCCAATGGTTGTCTAGCTCTGATGGTTCTCTGGGTGCTGGATCTGTGGTTGATGTGTCACACATGCTCAGTAAAATCTCACTGGCCGAGGGGACTCCAGTGAATCCATCATTTCTGGCTGATAGTGAGAAATCAATGAAAGAGCCTCAGGTGATCAGCTGTGTTCAGCAGGTGCTTTCAGCTTGTCTCTCTTCCTCTCAGTTATTGTGTTTTTCCTCTGTTTTTATTCTCAGTAATTCTCTGTTATTCCCGTCTCCTGTTTTAGTGCTTTATCTCTGTTCTTCTCTCTCACACTCTGTAATTCACATTCACCCTCTCTGCCATCCTCATTTATTCTGTTATTCTGTTCTTCTCAGTTATTCTCAGTAATTCTCTGTTATTCTGTTGCTCTCTGTAATCATCTGTTTCTCTGTTATTCTGTTATTCATGGACTGCGTGTTAAACCGAGACACTGCAGCGTCGGGAGAATGTCACACGCTCTGTACTCTATTTTCCTCCTAATCTCAGTATTGATCTCTGCAGGTTCAGGAGCTTCCTACAGTCTTCGTCCTGGTGGGAAGGTCATTAATCCTCGTCCATATGAACTTTACAGCAGACAGAACCAAGCTAAGATTAAACAGGGCTCCTTTTATATATATATTTTTTGGTCACAGATGGAGTTCCAGGGCCATTTAAAAATCGGATAAAATGTTCACAGTGACACAGACATCGAGCACAGACTCTCGGCTGAGTGGTGAATTAGTGACAAAAATAAATGCAAAAATACAGCTGTAATGATGTAATTTCTTTGAAAAACTAATAAATGAATCTTTTGATGGATGAGTGGTGGTCAGTAATTAGTAATAATCATGTTATAAATGTGGTAATAATTGATATTAAATAAGAAATAACTCATGTTTTTTTTTCGAACTAAAGCTAACCCTAACCCTAACCTCATATCATAGGCGTGGTTTTACAAGCACATTCTAGACGTCCACACACGTGACGCTAAGGTGTTGGTTCATGAACACAGACGTGCTGAGAGATGCTGGATGTTCTGAGGCTAGTTACTCGGACCTTAAAGAGGTTTCTGAGCTGCTGAAGCTACTTTGCTGCAGTATTTCACCCAGTGACAGGGCCTTTACTGGGGGATGTGTTGAGGGGCTCGGCACATTCTGTTTGCAGTCCATGTTCAGGGGAGAGGTTGATATGTGGGTAAAGTGTAATAATGATGCTGTCCACATGATGGCAGCAAAGCTCCAAGTAATGTAAATTATTATTTTCTTTTTTTTTCACTGTGTGTGTGTGTGTGTGTGTGTGTGTGTGTGTGTGTGTGTGTGTGTGATCAGTTCTGCTTCTCTTGGTCTGCAGTGCGGTGGAGGAAAGGGCATTTCCCCTCCTTTTCCCCTCTTTCCTTTCTTTCATTATTTCCCTGTATTTATTCTGTTACTTCAGGGACGTGGTGTGGCCACTCGTAGCTTTCGGATTTACACAGATCCAGCTGGAAATCTTACCCTGAATTTACCAGCTCATGGATAGGCTAGTTATTGTCAATGTCATGTTAAAAATAAATGAATAAAAACATATCCCTTGTTTTTATGCTGTTATTATATCTATCTTTTTACAGATTTTGGAAACCCCAGGTCCTTTTACATCGTGTAAGTTCCTTGATGTAGGGACCAATGGAAACGGCGCAGATATTTGGACAGACGTTGTTTTAGAGCAGAGTCTAATGCTGCCCTAATAAGGACCTTTTTATTATTCACACGTGTCATTATTTTATTTGTAAACTTTAGTAGGATTTCATATTTTCATAAATACTTATGTTTATTATTTTAATTAATGCTGGATTTGTTGTTATGGCTGAAGTAAAAACTTGTTCTGAGTTAAAAAAATAAATAATAGTTAATACACTGAATACAGTTTTCTTTTCTGTTTTCCTGTAAAATTGCTCTGGAGAAAGGACACTTTGTCCTAACCCCGACTACACCTCGCCTTATGGGTCTGTGCAGTGCTACAGCATGCTGATGTGTGGCAGAGAAAGGGTTAACAGGGAGCTGCTGACAGGGGCTTGATTGATTACAGTTTTCAGGGGGAAACGCTGGTGAACCACCTTTTCTGTGTCTTTTTATACGGGACATCAAGTGTCACTGTGTTTAACCTGTGTTCCTGTGGTCAGTAGCTTTTACAGGTGTTCAGTGTTAAATGTACATCGCTCTCAGATTGGTCCATACCTCACCCACAGACACTTTACTGCATAGCAACCGAGCTTCACAAGACATCAACAAAAATCCCATTCACTTGAATGTGAAACTGTACACAGACAATACAGTGAGCCACAGTAATGATCTTATTGTAGGGCGTACAGTCATTATTTAAATATGCTACATATGTCTACTTTCCCTACGATGTTTATACAACCTTCATACAGCAGCTCTGACTAATAGGTTGACTAATAGCTCTGATTTTAGGTTCAGAGTTTAAGTTTGGTTTAGGTTTAGGTGTAAGGTTAAGGTTTGGTTTAGCTTTAGGATTAAGGTTAAGGTTTGGTTTAGGATTAGGATTAAGATTAAGGTTTGGTTTAGCTTTAGGATTAAGGTTAAGGTTTGGTTTAGGTTTAGGATTAATTTTTGGTTTAGGATTAGGATTAAGGTTAATGTTTGGTTTAGGTTTAGGATTAAGGTTAAAGTTTGGTTTAATATTAAGGTTTAGGTTTGGTTTAGGTTTAGGATTAAGTTTAATGTTTGGTTTAAGTTTGGGATTAAGGTTACGGTTTTGGTTTAAGATTAGGATTAAGGTTAAGGCTTTGGTTTAGGATTAAAGTTAAGGTTTATTTTGAGGTTAAGGTTTGGTTTATGTTTAGGATTAAGGTTAAGGTTTTGGTTTAGGTTTGGGAGTAAGCTTAAAGTTTGGTTTAAGATTAGGTTTTGGTTTAGGATTCAATTTAAGGTTTGGTTTAAGTTTGGGAGTAAGCTTAAAGTGTAGTTTAAGATTAAGGTTAAGGTTTGGTTTAGGATTAAGGTTTAGGTTTGGTTTAGGTTTAGGATTAGGGTTAAGGTTTTGGATTAGGTTTGGGAGTAAGCTTAAAGTTTGGTTTAAGATTAAGGTTAAGGTTTGGTTTAGGATTAAGGTTAAGGTTTGGTTTAAGATTAAGGTTAAGGTTTGGTTTTGGTTTAGGATTAAAGTTAAGGTTTGGTTTAGGTGTAAGGCTAATGTTTGGTTTAGGTGTAAGGTTAAGGTTTGGTTTAGGTGTAAATTTAAGGTTTGGTTTAGGTTTAGAAGTAAGGTTAAGGTTTGGTTTAGGAGTAAGGTTAAGGTTTAGGAGTAAGGTTAATGTTTGGTTTATGTTTGGGAGTAAGGTTAAGGTTGGGTTTTGGTGTAAGTTTATGGTTTGGTTTAAGTTTTGGGAGTAAGGTTTGCTTTAGGTGTAAGTTTAAGGTTTGGTTTAGGTTTAGGAGTAAGATTAAGGTTTGGTTTAGGTGTAAGGTTAAGGTTTGGTTTAGGTTTAGGTTTAGGTGTAAGTTTAAGGTTTGATTTAAGTTTTGGGAGTAAGATTAAGGTTTGGTTTAGGTGCAAGTCTAAGGTTTGGTTTAGGTGTAAGTTTAAGGTTTGGTTTAGGTTTGGGAGTAAGGTTAAGGTTTGGTTTAGGATTAAGGTTAAGGTTTAGGTTTGGTTCAGATTAGGTCTACACACATTAAAAATCATGGTCATTCAAGGGTTCTTTAATAAAGAAAATGGTTCTAAATAGAAACATGAACAAGCATGATTAAATGGTTCTTTGTATCATTAAGTGGGGTTCTTCAGATGGATGTAGATTGTGCTGTAGATGGTTCTATACGGCACCAAAAACGGTTCCTCTCTTGATACGATATCAAGCTTTTTACAGTAGAGGAACCCTTTCATTAGGGCATCATATAGAACCATGTTCTTTATTAAAGAACCCTTGAAGCACCATCAATTTTAAGTGTGCAGGGCATTTAAAAGTGTAATGTCCTGCCCCCTCTTTCATCTGTTTTATCTTCACATTAAAAATAACTCATTATCTCTCAGTTAAGTTTTGACTCTTTTTATTTACTTTGCTCTTCGGTGTCGACCACAGGAGGATCGGTTCCCTCTGAGGAGTCTTGGGTCCTCTCAAGGTTTCTGAGGGAGTTTATCCTGTTATTTCTGATTCGGGGAGTCTTGGACTGGGATCTCCTTGATTGATGGGGTTTAGGGTTAAGTTCAGGGTCTGTTTTAGGGCTAGGGTTAGGGTTACATCAGTGATCTAAGACACTGAAGCTCTGAAACCTCATTGTTGCTTTTGGAACAAAACATCGCATCAACACTTTTGTTATTGGTTTATATTTTCAGAGGCTGGACAAACAGGAGTGCTCCAATCTGGCTCTGAATATCTCCATGTTCCTTTAACTTAAATGTAATTAAAAATGAAGCACTCCTTAATTTTTCACTCCTCATGGAAATAGGAATTTTTTTTCTTCGCAGAGTGATGACACGTTGAGGTTTGCTGGCTGTTATCTCGCTGCTGTATGGAGTTTGCAGGATGGGATGCAGCTGTGCTTGAAGGAGCCAGATGTGGTGCTAAATTTACCACAAAGGATGAGAGAAGATGAAGGAGGCAGACGTGAAACAGAGACAGATCACGGTGCGTGGATTTGCAGAATGGGACCTGCAGAGGGCGGGAAGGACGTACATCGATTGGAGCTGTTGGGAGAAGTGTTAGTTTGTGTGGTATGAGGTTAGTTGTTGTCAGATAATCTACTCACATGAAATAATCAACAGTTGTTCCACTTCGTACGCAGTTGGGAACTTGGTCTCTTAATTATTCCAGCAAGAACCTCTTCTGATTCCTTCCCGAGTCTTCATGAACCTTCCTGAACCTTCTCCCCGGCTGTTTATGCAGTCGTAAAAAACCCTGAAGTGTCTGCAGGAAGAGCTGAGCATACGCTGAGGAACTCGCACTGTAGCTGCCGCTGAGATCGATTGTGACTGTACCTTCCTCAGCGAACACGGGGAGTGTTCATTAGTGCATTAGTGAAGCATGCTGAGAAATCAAAGCATCCTCAGCGCCTCTCTCTCCCTCTCTAGCGCCTCTCTTACTCCTTTCTCGTACTTTTACAGTCTGCAACCGTTTGATCATTTCTTCTCCTCCATTTCTCCATCCTTTTCTTCCTCTCTTCCTTGTAATCTTCATCTTTTCAGGGCTCCGGGATGAAACCCTAACTCTGTCAAAGCAGCCGAAAGGGAACGAAACAAGAATAGATCGGAGCGCCTTTTGTTCCATTATGGATTAGCGAATATTAAAGGTGCGCTGGGTAATGTCTGGGGTTTGTTTCATTTCATTGTTAGTTAGAGACACTTTACAGACTCAGACTGGGTCATGTGACGGACCATGTGACTTTTTTACTGCATTTTTTACTGACTCTATTCTCTGTCTGGTCCCTGGTTCATTTTCCACTACCACAGCTTTCCTGCGATATTTAGCTGGCGACCTCGCAATATGAGAATATACCATAAGTAAACAACACGTATCACGTATCGAGAGTTGGTGCTGGTCGTCTGCGTTGCGTGGCGTAGAGTGACGACTCTCTCTGGACGATCAGCGCTCTGCAAGGTTTACACGCCACGGTTTAGTCCCTACTCGACTCGCTCTGAACCACGAGAGAACAGCCACTAAACAAGAACCCCCTTCCAGAACCAGGACTAAATTAATGGAGTTTGACTGGCGTTTTAGATCCACATCTAATCACCCATCATCATTCCCTGACCTCACTAACACTCTCACGCCTGCCATCGGATCCTCACAGCAGTGTTAAAGCCCTTCCCGAAGAGAGGCTGTTGCCGCAGTGAAATGAGGACAACCAACCTACGAAAAGTTATCATTTTAGATGATAACACATCAACAGGTATTCTTCTCTCTCAGAGTATTTGGGGGTAAACAAACACCACCCACATAACTCTGTTCTTGCTGTGGGCCATTGTTTTCAGACCGTCTCTATCTCTGGCAGTTAGTTCTGAGAGTTAAATGAGGATATATTCTACCTCTTTTCCACAAGGGAACACAGTTCTGGATCTTAGTAAAACGTCTGTGACCTGCTCTGGCCAAAATACCAAAAGGATCAAACCCCAGAGCAGAACGACCGCATTCAGCGGCTGTTCCTTTAAATGATAATGAGCTACTCGCCGTTCACCCCTACCCTGAGTTCACAGCAGTGAGGAGCGAGGAGCAGAAGCTCTGGTTTTTAGCTATTTTCACTTGGTTCGCTTTCTTCTCCATTCTCGTTTTCTCAGTTTTTACTCAGTGCTCTTATTTCTCCACGCTCTCACCTAAACGCGGGTCCAGTGCTGTGATTGGACAGACTCAGCCAAGGGGGCGGGGCAATTCTAAAGATTCTCTGCACTTGATGTCAGAAGCGAAGCAGAATCAGAACGACTCGTTTTAGCCCGTGTTTTCAGACTAGCTGTGGTCTTTTTTCACAGTGTGTGGGCTGGTTTACTTTAGCTTCTCACATTAATGTTTTTTATAATATGCCTCTGCTTAAAATATGGCATGAGTTTCTCCCAAACCTCCTCGTAATTATTTCATTGTTTTTAAAGCATGACTAGACCAGAGCAGAAATCCAATCTTGGTCTGGGCTGATACCATCAGAAACCCATTTGGTCAGGTCTGAATAATTCAGGGCTTAATAGCACGGGGAAATGGGGAGAGGAGCATGATGGGTAGAGCTAGACGAATGGGAATCTGATCAACAGCCAGTCTGTTTCACATTCACTGAAGCGTTTCATTAAATCAGACATCTGTGTGTTTGGTCACATTTGTCTTAAACTGACCCTAAAGAATCACATTAAAATGACTTTCTTGTTTCTACACTCACTGTCCATTCTCTCAGCTGCACTGACCACACAGTAGCACTGGCAGGTTCTGCAATTACAGACTGTAGTCTATCTGTTGCTCTGCAACCTTTATTAGCCCGCTTTCACAGGTGTAATATGGCTGATGCTTCATTCTCAGCGCTGCAGTGACACTGACATGGTGGTGGTGTGTTAGTGTGTGTTGTGCTGGTGTAGAGTGGATCAGACACAGCAGTAGCTGCTGGAGTTTTTAAACCCTGTGTCCACTCTGTGAGACACTCCTCCCTCGTTGGTCCACCTTGTAGATGTAAAGTCAGAGACAGTAGCTCATCTGTCGCTGCACAGCTTGTGTTGGTCATCCTCTAGTCCTTCATCAGTGGACACAGGACAAATGACATTGCTTTCTCTGAGTGAGTGTGACGTCCCCCTCTTTCCCACTCATCACACAGCACAGTGCCAGCCAGTGTGGGCATCCTTCAGCTGATGTGACGGACCTGGGCTGTCAGCACTCTCCTCTGGCACGGTGGTTGACATCTCATGTCTCACAGAGAGCAAGTGTTTGTTCTCACCCTCCCAGTGTTGGCAGCATGGTGTGTGATGGGGGTTCAGCCAACAGCTAACAGGGTGGAATTAGAGATGACTGACGAGTGGGTTACAACGTGGTTATAAAACGATAGTCGTAGTTTGTTATTAACACATTAATATGTTATTATGAAGAAGTTGGGTGTATATGTAATTCACAACCTTAATATATTACTAACGTGTTATTAGTATGTTATTAATACCTTCATATTGTGTTATTACTGCATTCAATCTGACGGCACTATTTCTACTTTGACAGCTCCATTTCCTTCCATGGTTCTTTGCTTATTTGTTTCATTTTTCCAGATAGTTAGAGTTTGGAAGTGTCCAGTCAAGAGTTTGAAATCAGTTTACAGTTCCAGCGGATCTGGCTCGGTGACATCTGGAAGTAATTGGATGCGCCGCTGTGGCATCTATTAACCTGCGCTTGTCTCATACAATGTTGGCTGGAGGTTTCGTAATAAAATTGCTGGAATAACTTGGCACAAACACAATGCCTAATTTCCATCGAAGTGGAGCGTGAGGCAGCCTCATCGCACCTCGATTCCTCAGGACCCCTGCGATATTCATGTGTGTGTATTTTGTCACGGGAGAGAAATAAACAACTTCAGAAACGGATAAAGAGGAGTCCAGGGGGATGAGAGAGAGAGAGAGAGAGAGAGTGAGAGAACGTAGGATTAGTGGAAACTGCACTTTGTACTGGCAGTTCTCGTCTGTCTCCTGGGTGAGCTGCTGCTGAGGGTACCGCCTCAGGGCTTTGAATAAACTCATGGACTCTCCGTTTAAACCACCTTTCTTGCCTTAATAAAACTTTGAAAGGGATTGGCAGGTGCCAAGGACACTGGGAAACACAGCTTTCGGCTGGAGCTGTGGAGGCTGAGGGGGCTGCGGAGGCTGAGGGGGAGGTAAAGCCTGAACGCTAAGATACGAAGAGTAGGCCATCTGTATGTTGGCCTTGAAAATATCAGCCGTGTATAAGTGCTCCAGCAGTGAGGTCAATGAAGGTTATTTCTGCGGTACAGTCAAGCAGCGAGCGTTACGATGGAAAACATTGGAAGGAGATAAAAGCACAGGGGTCTGGGATTCATTGCTGGGACACGGCCATGTTCACGTGAATATCTCGACTCATTACAGCAGGACCCGGCTAATGCGAGAGGTCACTAATATAGAGCAGGGATTCTGAACCTTGCTTGCAGTGAAACCCTTTATTTTTGTGGGGGTGAGAAGTGGGAAGTGTCTAAGTCTTACAAGAGCTCTGACTGCTGTGTGTGGTTCAGTACACTGGTCAAAAGCAGACCATTTCATGCTTGTTTCAGACTTGTATCAGTGGGAAAACACACATATTTTAGTAGAAGTCCTTCCCTAAGATTCAGGGATTGTGTCAAAATTAGATGTGAATGTCTGGCAACGTCATGTGAAAAAACAACTCTAAACTTAACCCAAAACCCTAAGTACAAAGGTCAGAATGTTAGAACAGCAGTGTGTTGTGTTTGTGTAACGCTTAGTGCTAACAGTGAATTCTACTGTTGTAATGGCTCTTCTTTGGGAACACAGCACGGATTTTGAGTGTATTTATTGAAACAGGTGGCACAGTGGCGCAGCAGGTAGTGTCGCAGGAACCTGGAGGTTGTGGGTTCGATTCCCGCTCCGGGTGACTATCTGTGAGGAGTTGGTGTGTTCTCCCTGTGTCTGTGTGGGTTTCCTCCGGGTGACTGTCTGTGAGGAGTTGATGTGTTCTCCCTGTGTCTGTGTGGGTTTCCTCCGGGTGACTGTCTGTGAGGAGTGTGGTGTGTTCTCCCTGTGTCTGCGTGGGTTTCCTCCGGGTGACTGTCTGTGAGGAGTTGCTGTGTTCTCTCTGTGTCTGTGTGGGTTTCCTCCGGGTGCTCCGGTTTCCTCCCACAGTCCAAAAACACACGTTGGTAAGTGGATTGGCGACTCAAAAGTGTCTGTAGGTGTGAGTGTGTGAGTGAATGTGTGTGTGTGTGTTGCCCTGTGAAGGACTGGCGCCCCCTCCAGGGTGTATTCCCGCCTTGCGCCCAATGATTCCAGGTAGGCTCTGGACCCACTGCGACCCTGAATTGAATTGAATGAATAATTTATTGAAACAGCGCCACAAGTGGACAGTTTCATTATTCACTGCACAATAGCTACAAATTATAATGAAGCAAGGTGTCCTTGACACTTAAATGGCAACATATTAGTAGCTATGGTCTTTTAGTAGAGTATTTACATTATAGATGTGACAACGTCTTCTTTCACTGGGGCTACAGTACTGAAAAAACTCTATGGAAAATCAAAACATAGACGATTATTCACTAAGAAAATGTCCGAAAGTTAGTACATAAAATACTGAAAATCGTTACATAAATAAATAAATAAATGTAAAAGTTTTAAATGTTTTGAAAAATAAATGTTTCACTAAATACAAGAAAGACTTTATTATGAACCTAAAGAAGAGCTACATAAACTGTTGTTTTCTGTGAGCGAGAGAATTACACAAACACTAAACACAGCTGTTTCTACTTTATTTGGAGCTTAGTGTTTATGGTTAAGTTTAGGGTTAGGTTTAAAATGAATGTTTAAGGTGTACGTTTTGAGGGTTAGGCTTAGGTTTAGTGGAAGTTTTAAGGCTGATTTGCTACACTGGGTTGCCATAAATTGTACTTGTCTAGTTAGACTTCTGCAGTTCTTTTCTACGCTCTTAAAAATAAATGTTCTACAAATGTATCTTTGAGCTATTCCATAGAAGAAGCACTTTACATCAAGTGAAGGTTCTTTAACAGATGTTTTTTTTTATGGAAGCGAAAGCACTTCTTCTATGGCATTGCTCACAGGAGTGCTGACCCCAAAGCACTTTATATTCTTTGGGACATCACCAGGGAGTCGCCTCAAACCCCACCAAGGTCATCCAACTGACCCACACCAGTATATTCACCACACACCAGCTGTTAGGTAGTGAGGGGGTGAGAGAGTGTGACTGAGCCTGTTACTGTTCAGTACAGTGTCCCTGTCACTGCACCCAGGCATTAGGATCCACACAGACCACAGGCACAGGTAGTCCAAGTGACAACATCTGATGGGATAACTGTGGGGAAAAAAATAGGCCCAGGGGATGCGCCAAGGACATATTGCATGTTTTATTGGGAATTAGTCAATAGGGAATTAGCCAATGGTAAATTAGTCAGTAGGGAATTGCTCACTACACTGTGGTATGTAAAAGTACAACAGGGAAGCTTTCCAGGTTTTACAGGAAATGAATCAATAGGGAATACATCACTAGCCCTATACAATCCATACAATTAGCCTTAAAGAGACATATTCCCCTCCTTTTCCACAAGGGAACTGTGACCTGTTTTTGTGAAAATATGAGGAGCAGATTATTAGCCATTTTCACTCAGTTATCTTTCTTCTCCGTTGTCGTTTTCTCAGTTTTTACTCAGTGCTCTAATTTCTCTGCACTCGTTGTGTCTGTTTTTCGGCATTTAACCTCGTCATTGCGGGCGGCACGGTGGCGCAGCAGGTAGGTGTTGCAGTCACACAGCTCCAGGGACCTGGAGGTTGTGTGTTCGATTCCCGCTCCGGGTGACTGTCTGTGAGGAGTGTGGTGTGTTCTCCCTGTGTCTGTGTGGGTTTCCTCCGGGTGACTGTCTGTGAGGAGTTGGTGTGTTCTCCCTGTGTCTGTGTGGGTTTCCTCTAGGTGACTGTCTGTGAGGAGTAAGGTGTGTTCTCTCTGTGTCTGTGTGGGTTTCGTCTAGGTGACTGTCTGTAAGAAGTGTGGTGTGTTCTCTCTGTGTCTGTGTGGGTTTCCTCTAGGTGACTGTCTGTGAGGAGTAAGGTGTGTTCTCCCTGTGTCTGTGTGGGTTTCCTCCGGGTGACTGTCTGTGAGGAGTGTGGTGTGTTCTCCCTGTGTCTGCGTGGGTTTCCTCCGGGTGACTGTCTGTGAGGAGTGTGGTGTGTTCTCCCTGTGTCTGTGTGGGTTTCCTCTAGGTGACTGTCTGTGAGGAGTAAGGTGTGTTCTCTCTGTGTCTGTGTGGGTTTCGTCTAGGTGACTGTCTGTAAGAAGTGTGGTGTGTTCTCTCTGTGTCTGTGTGGGTTTCCTCTAGGTGACTGTCTGTGAGGAGTAAGGTGTGTTCTCCCTGTGTCTGTGTGGGTTTCCTCCGGGTGACTGTCTGTAAGAAGTGTGGTGTGTTCTCTCTGTGTCTGTGTGGGTTTCCTCTAGGTGACTGTCTGTGAGGAGTAAGGTGTGTTCTCCCTGTGTCTGCGTGGGTTTCCTCCGGGTGACTGTCTGTAAGAAGTGTGGTGTGTTCTCTCTGTGTCTGTGTGGGTTTCCTCCGGGTGACTGTCTGTGAGGAGTGTGGTGTGTTCTCCCCGTGTCTGCGTGGGTTTACTCCGGGTGCTCTGGTTTCCTCCCACAGTCCAAAAACACACGTTGGTAGGTGGATTGGCGACTCAAAAGTGTCCGTAGGTGTGAGTGTGTGTGTTGCCCTGTGAAGGACTGGCGCCCCCTCCAGGGTGTATTCCCGCCTTGTGCCCAATGATTCCAGGTAGCCTCTGGACCGGACTGGATAAGGGCTACAGATAATGAATGAATGAACCTCGTCATTGCGCTTTCACATAAACGCGAGTCCAGCTCTGTGATTGGACAGATTCAGATGAGGGGGCGGGGCAGAATCAGAACAGCTCGGGTTTATCCCATGTTTTCAGCACATAGAAAACTGACTTGTTTCACAGTGTGTGGGTTGGTAGGCTCAAGATCCATATATTAATGTACACATGCACATTATTATTATTATGATTTTGTAATAATATTTCCCCTTTAAACTCTGTGGGGTGTGTGTATGTTCCAGTGGCTCATTCTTGTTGTTGACCGCTGGATGAAGCTTCATGTGAATTGAATTGGTTTCCATTTCACTGACTCTTATATGCTCCATCTATATCCATCAGTAAGACAGGGATGCCCTCTATCTCCCTGTAGATCCGGCTCCAAACCCAATCTAACTCTCTCGCCAGGGTGGTAGATGTCCAGCAGCTGGACAGGCTGCACAATTTCTCAGCAAGCGCTCCACTTTTCCTGACCACAGCATGTATTTCCACCAACAGGTTTGTTGTTAAAGTTAAGATTCTCCCAAAAATTCCAACTCTTTTCCACAGAAGGGAGCACCTGGGGCCTCCTACGCCTTCAGAGGAAGCATAATGGTTTCCACTGTAAGGTGCTGTTAATTTATTTGTATTATTTTGAGTTCATTTTTATTTATTTGAATCCAAACGCTTGCAGAACGTTTGCGGCTACCACACAGCACCATGGTCCTAGAGTTCGAGTCTGGCTTTGGGTCACTGTCTGTGAGGAGTGTGGTGTGTTCTCCCTGTGTCTGCGTGGGTTTCCTCTGGGTGACTGTCTGTGCTGAGTGTGATGTGTTCTCCCTGTGTCTGTGTGGGTTTCCTCCGGGTGAATATCTGAGAGGAGTGTTGTGTGTTCTCCCTGTGTCTGCGTGGGTTTCCTCCGGGTGACTGTCTGTGCGGAGTGTGATGTGTTCTCCCTGTGTCTGCGTGGGTTTCCTCCGGGTGACTGTCTGTGAGGAGTGTGGTGTGTTCTCCCTGTGTCTGCGTGGGTTTCCTCCGGGTGACTGTCTGTGCGGAGTGTGATGTGTTCTCCCTGTGTCTGCGTGGGTTTCCTCCGGGTGACTGTCTGTGAGGAGTGTGATGTGTTCTCCCTGTGTCTGTGTGGGTTTCCTCCGGGTGACTGTCTGTGCGGAGTGTGATGTGTTCTCCCTGTGTCTGCGTGGGTTTCCTCCGGGTGACTGTCTGTGAGGAGTGTGATGTGTTCTCCCTATGTCTGTGTGGGTTTCCTCCGGGTGACTCTCTGTGAGGAGTGCGGTGTGTTCTCCCTGTGTCTGCGTGGGTTTCCTCCGGGTGACTCTCTGTGAGGAGTGTGGTGTGTTCTCCCTCTGTCTGTGTGGGTTTCCTCCAGGTGCTCCAGTTTCCTCCCACAATAAAAAAAACCACACATGTTGGCAAATGATTGAATGATTGTGTGTAATTGCCCACAAGAATGAGTAACTGAGTGTGTAAGTGACTGAGTGAGTGTGCACAATTGTCCACAGGTGTGTGTGTGTGTGTGTGTGTGTGTGTGTATGATTTCCTTTTCTAAAAGATCTCCATCACTATACACATATTCTCTCTTTAAACAACTTTTAGAGTGCACTGGCAGCATAGTGCAGCACCTTTCTTTGTGTAAAGGTCTTTTCTCCATCCTCTCTCTGTTCCTGAGGCTCAGCCAATCAGCACAGGGAGCCAAATTGAATAACAAGGTAGAGCAATCAACCTTTGCCCGCTTTAACAAACCTCAGAATTTCACCAAAGTAAATTCCACAAATTGCTGCGGCCCAGAAATAAGTGGCCGCGTCACAGGCCCATTTACAGAGAACCAGTGGCAGGATGTGGTTAGCATTCAGTAGCATTCACACAGAGCTTTAGTATTTGATTTGAGAGTCTTGCCATAATACTTAGTGCAATCAATGGAATTTAAAAATCCAATAAAATATGATCACGAAAGAGAGCTCAGCGTAAGGCTTCTCCATTTGTGAGAAATATTTGCAAGAAAAAAAAAGGAGCCTGAAATTTAATCAGGAGCGCAGAAGGGCCTCTGGGACAACAGCTGAGAATGGAGCCTGCCCACAGATGAGAGAGAGAGAGAGAGAGAGAGAGAGAGAGAGAGAGAGAGAGAGAGAGAGAGAGAGAGAGAAACAGGGAGAAACAGAGAGAGAGAGAGAGAGAGAGAGAGAAACAGGGAGAAACAGAGAGAGGAGAGAGTGTGTGTGTGTGTGTGAGAGAGAGAGAGAGAGAGAGAGAGAGAGAGAGAGAGAGAGAGAGAGAGAGACAGGGAGAAACAGAGAGAGGAGAGAGTGTGTGTGTGTGTGTGTGTGTGTGTGTGTGAGAGAGAGAGAGAGAGAGAGAGAGAGAGAGAGAGAGAGAGAGAGAGAGAGAGAGAGAAACAGGGAGAAACAGAGAGAGGAGAGAGTGTGTGTGTGTGTGTGTGTGTGAGAGAGAGAGAGAGAGAGAGAGAGAGAGAGAGAGAGAGAGAGAGAGAGAGAGAGAGAGAAACAGGGATAAACAGAGAGAGGAGAGAAAGTGTGTGTGTGTGTGTGTGTGAGAGAGAGAGAGAGAGAGAGAGAGAGAGAGAGAGAGCCAGAAAAACAGAGAGAGAGAGAGAGAGAGAGAGAGCCAGAGAAACAGAGAAACAGAGAGAGAGAGAGAGAGAGAGAGAGAGAGAGAGAGAGAGAGAGAGACAGGGAGAAACAGAGAGAGGAGAGAGAGAGAGAGAGAGAGAGAGAGAGAGAGAGGATAACACTCCATTTGCATTCACTTCAGGTGTTTTCACAGGTTGCAGATTTATTTTCACAACATTGAACTATGCTCTTCTAGCACTGGAGGAGGGGCCAATATGTAAATAAGCTCTGTAACCAATCCAAACTTCTGTAACAGTTTTGACTAGGGATGGGCGGCGTCCACATTTTTCATACCGTGTAAATATTCTCGCAGAATAATATCGGCCCGCACTGAGCCTCATATCTGTGAAGTCAAGTCAAGGCTTTTCAGAGTATTTTGTCTCTTTTCATCTTCTTTCCTCTCTTTTAACCCAAACTCAGCGCTAAACTCACACCTGCAGTGGGCTACTGGGCTTGTGATTTATTTATTTTTTTCTCCACCAGTTTTCAGAGTGTGACATCATCAGTCAGTGAGCTCCCACAGCGCCCCCTCCCTGTGGCTCTTATAAATGCACATAATTTAACTTCAAAGTCACCACACACACGTCATAAATACCACCCTCATTTTGAGGTACAGTCCACGTTTTTAAACACTGCGGTCTATGGTATCACCACCCCTCGTTTTTAGGAACAATGGCACAACAGTTACCGTCACTAACACATCTCCAGGGGCTCTGAGTCCTGAGTCACTGTCTGTGAAGATTGTGCTGTGTTCTCCCTGTATCTGTGTGGGTTTCCTTCCAGAAATAGGTTGAGTGTGTGAAACTGTCCCCAGGTGTGTGAGAGGTGGGTGAATGTGTGAGAATGAGAGTGACTGGGTGAGTGCGTTGATACTACCCGTAGGTGTGTGAGAGAGTGTGTGTATCTGTGAAGGGTAAACTATATTTAGTACACATTGTACAAGTCCTGGGAGTGGTCTTTACGTCTATTAGTTGAATACGTTTAAAGTCCCATTGAGACCGCGCTGGTCGTGAACCTGTCTAGAAAAGACCATGTCTAATTAACGACCACAGAACCAGCTCGTTTATCTTTTCCAAAGGTCTCCTGACCAGAGCAAAATGTCCTCGGTGCAGAAAGCCTGGACAGACGACGCATGGACCGCGACATTCACCACCACA
The DNA here is from genome assembly GCF_029633855.1 of Hoplias malabaricus. Classification (NCBI taxonomy): domain Eukaryota; kingdom Metazoa; phylum Chordata; class Actinopteri; order Characiformes; family Erythrinidae; genus Hoplias; species Hoplias malabaricus. Next base: position 4,310,770 of record NC_089817.1, read on the forward strand.
TTTCCCAGAGCTGTGTTCCGTCCACGTCCTGCAGTCCTAGTTGGAGTTAGTCCCCAGCTGCTTTGCTCATTAAGTGTTGACGGTAATGTGAGAGACGGGCTGCAGGAGACTGACATTTGGAGTAAAGCGCACAGCGCCATGGTTTCCATTTCTGTTTGCTTCATCTGTAGTCGGTGCACGTCGCCTGTTGGAGCAGCACGGCCGCCTGCATGCTGCGCAGACTGATGGCCGATAGCCGTCGGCTCGGTCGTACTGCAGCTTGTCCGTGATTGTGGAGCTGTGGACGCTGCCATGTGAACATGTCTGTGCTTCAGGTCAAAGAAACCTAATGCCCCAATAACAGCCTCATCCAGAGCAGGAGGAAGGCTTCCCCAACGCCTCAGAAAACAAGGTATTTTCCAGAATAGTGCTCCAGCCGTGAGAGAACTCACAGAACCTGACAGGGAACACGGTTCCATTGATTTCTGTTTTGCTGTTTTTCTTTTAAAAGTCATGGAAAAAAATTGTCGTTATATTTTTCCATTGATGTTTTTAAACAAACAACAACAAAAAAGATATAATTTACCTGTCAGTGGAGGTCTATTGCTTCTTTTCTACTGCATAGTACCTACTCTACTCAACTCTACAAGGCTTTACTCGTTTGGTTCCTGGTTATTTTTTCAATATAAACCCCACCCCTTCCCTGAAGCATAGTCGATGACATCACAAAACCCCGTCTCTTATGTGAACCACGGGCTGTGGAAACTACAACAATGGCGGCGGTAAACCTGTGTTTTTACTTGTGTATTCATTGTGTACTTGTTGTGAGAGTTTGTGCTGTATGTCTGCATTTGGTCACTGCTTGGATGGAACCACCAGGTACCAGATTTATTTATTGGAAAAAGCAAAAGGGCAGAGTAGAGGTGAGCCGTGTGGAGTTAAAAAAGTCCTTAAAAGCCCCATTAGTGATGTCAGTGTGGATGTCTATTGTGACATCAGAGAGGTGCTTTATGATGTCAGTGGCATTTCCTTTGTGATGTCGATTTTGCTGTGTGATATCAATGGGCATATATTTGTGATGTCAATGGTCCTTTGTGTTGTCAGAAACACTGTTTTTTTTTCGTTACCTGTCAGTAAAGGTTTTTGTAATTGTTAATTGTGTTTATGATGTCATTTCCTGCCACTAATGTTACTGATTTGTGAAGTACCTGTTGTCAGGGGCACTTTGTTGTGATTTACTTTCAGTAATTGTGTTGTTTGTGATGTCAGCAGTGATTTGGGTTGTCATTAACTTTCTGATATGCTTTTGCTTTGTGATGTCACTTCATGACTTCAATGGTTTCATGACAATTTGATTTGTCATTGCTTTGTGATGTCACTGGGGCTTTGTAATGTCATATCCTGTCTGTCCTGGAAGTGGTGTGCACACACAACTTCTGTAATATTACATTTATATTATGTCATTATACGATCTCATAAACAAAGACCAAAACACTTCTAACACTTTTGTTTCACATGAAACGTTTCAAAAACGATTTTTAAAGCAAAGTTACTTAAATAAGAATCTCAAAGTTCCGCTTACCCAGTCTTCACAGAGCTGAATGTGAGAGGTCAAATGAGCGAGACAAACAAACACATGTTTTGTTATTTTTTTAGACCTCTAATCCTTGAATAAGCGAGGCTTCACTGTCCATTATCCATCTTTTGGAAGGAGGGATTTTGAAGATGCCATTTGAATATTTTAAATTTATTCATTTATGGTTTGTTTGTTTGCTTGCTTTTTACATTTATATAGTGCCTTTTTAGACACCCAAGGATGCTTTACACTCAATACTGCTCAGAACACCATTCCACCACTCCCCCCTCCACATACACACACACACACACACACACACACACACACACACAGAAGTGGCAGCCAAATGTGCACAGCACACTCTCAATCAGTAACTCTCAACCTTCCACTTGGAGGACTGTGTCAGCCTCTAGGGATTCACACACTAGGATAGTTCGCTAATCCATATCTGGGCATTCGCTCACACACACACACACACACACACACACACACACACACACACACACACACACACACAATCATTCACTCACACCAGGGCAGTTAGCCATTTCACCTACAGTTTTTGGACTGTGGGAGGAAACTAGAGACCCCAGAGGAAACCCACTGTTAGCCTGCGTTTGTTGCTTTCACTCTTCAGAAGTTGCTTAGCAAGTCGATTAATGTCCAAGCCCTTTGTCGTACAAGCTCAGAGAACAACAGAAACCAAATGTAATGGATCATGAGGACAGTGTTTTCCTCTCTCTGATTTCATTGTTGGTCTATAATAACTTGCATTTAGTTTCGGACCCTGTCTGGACTCCGCTCATTGAGTCCCGCTGATGAAAACGTTCCGTGTCAGTGAAAGGTCCTAGATACCACCATGCGTTTGAGCCGAGTGTTTACAGCAGCGTGGATGTGACGATTATATGTTGGTAAGTAATTAATTTGAGATTTTCTGCTGATGTAAAGATTCATTTAAATGGGAACTGCACTGTTTGTTCAGAAGCTCTGCCTAATGAAATGGTAAATGTGTTAATGATAGGAACCCGGCCTCTGCAGAGTTTAATGCTTTTAAATCTTGCCGTAAATGTATTAGAATATTTTTGTCTTAAATGCACTTTTAAACATTTAGGGACTGTACCCAAACACACTCACTCACCTACTCACATACATACTCACTCACTCACTCACTCACTCACTCACTCACTCACTCACTCACTCACTCACTCACTCACTCACTCACTCAATTATTCACCCAGTCACCCAACATACTCACATACATACTACATACATACATACATCTTCTTTTTCGCTTTTCCATTTCAAGGTCGCAGTGTCACATACATACTCACTCAATAATTCACTCACTCACTCCACATATTCACATACATACTCACTCAATTATTCACTCACTCCACATACATACTCACTCAATAATTCACTCACTCACTCCACATATTCACATACATACTCACTCAATTATTCACTCACTCACTCCACATATTCACATACATACTCACTCAATTATTCACTCACTCACTCCACATATTCACATACATACTCACTCAATAATTCACTCACTCACTCCACATATTCACATACATACTCACTCAATAATTCACTCACTCACTCCACATATTCACATACATACTCACTCAATAATTCACTCACTCACTCCACATATTCACATACATACTCACTCAATTATTCACTCACTCCACATACATACTCACTCAATAATTCACTCACTCACTCCACATATTCACATACATACTCACTCAATTATTCACTCACTCACTCCACATATTCACATACATACTCACTCAATAATTCACTCACTCACTCCACATATTCACATACATACTCACTCAATAATTCACTCACTCACTCCACATATTCACATACATACTCACTCAATAATTCACTCACTCACTCCACATATTCACATACATACTCACTCAATTATTCACACACTTACTCACATATTCACATACATACTCACTCAATTATTCACTCAGTCACTCCACATATTCACATACATATTCACTCACTCACTCCACATATTCACATACATACTCACTCAATTATTCACTCACTCCACATACATACTCACTCAATAATTCACTCACTCACTCCACATTTTCACATACATACTCACTCAATTATTCACTTACTCACTCCACATACATACTCACTCAATAATTCACTCACTCACTCCACATATTCACATACATACTCACTCAATAATTCACTCACTCACTCCACATATTCACATACATACTCACTCAATAATTCACTCACCCACTCCACATATTCACATACATACACACCCAATTACCCACTCATTCACTCAACATATCCACATACATACTCACTCAATTATTCACTTACTCACTCCACATACATACTCACTCAATTATTCACGCATTCACTCCACATACATACTCAATTATTCACTCCACATACATACTCACTCAATTATTCACTCATTCACTCACTCACATACATACTCACTCAGTTATTCACTCACTCATTCACTCCACTTATTCACATAATACTCACTCTCACTCACTCACTCACTCACTCACTCACTCACATACATACTCACTCATTCACTCCACATATTCATATACATACTCACTCAATTACTCACTCACTCACTCACTCACTCACTCACCTACTCACATACATACTCACTCAATTACTCACTCATTCACCCCACATATTCACATACATACTCACTCAATTACTTCTTAAGTAAATGAGTAATTGTGTAAGCAAATATGTGAGTGAATAGGTAAGTTTACTTACTCACTTAGTCACTCACATACTCACTCATGTACATACTCATGTACATATTTTCTCATACTTTCTCACACACATATATGCTCAAAGAAAGTCACTCATTTACTCACTCACATTTTCACTTGCATACTTACGTGTGCACTCACTTTATTTCATTCATTCACTCACTCACACATGCAAATTTACACACTCAGATTCACTGATTCACTTACATAATTTACACATGTTGTTTCACACATTCATATACATACAACCTCACATACACATATCTCACATACTCCGTCTCTTCAGGGACTGCTCCACAAGGGGGTGCTGTTGTGCTACACTTGGTGTCTACTCCTCAGAGTCATGTAGTTCACAGGTGTTTGTGGAGAGGGATTAAACGGCTGTGTTTGTGTTTGTAGACATTAAGACTCCTGCTTCCCGTCACCACAAAGACGTTGTTTATGTCTTAATTATGCAGAGGTTTTAAAGAGAAGTAGGATTGTCTTTTTATCTATTCACACTTTTCACCTCTACGTCTGGCACATAGTGTCAGCTGGGGGTTGAGAACAGAACATTTACTTCTTTTACATTTGCTGAAAACCTTCCCTAAAATTGGCTCCAAAGTGGGCTCTCTGAGTGAAGAATAATAATTCTAAAAATGCAAAAAAAAAATGCTCCTGTCTCCTGACAGCCTGGTGAGTCCTCTGGGGCTTTTAGGTTCACACATATCAGCCATCTGAAAAAAAGCACGGCTGCCCAGAGAGCTTTCCACAGTAGCTCTTAGTCCACTTTTTGGCAATTTGCTGCCGTTTGATGTGCCATAAAGATAGAGACCAGTTTTGTTGTGATGGGAGATGCACAGCATGGTGGTGTTGACTGAAGAAGACAAAGCCGTGCAGCAGTGTTTGGAAATGACATGATAAATACCCCAGGAGCCACAACCTTAAACACGGAATGGGGTCATGTGTTGGGTCAACATGCTGTATGTTGACATGTCAGTCAAAACGGGGTCCAGGATTAACTCCTGGGAACGGCCTGAGGAAACCGTCCCAGGCAATAAATATCATCCGCTTCCACTCGGACACTCGCCCCTAAACCCCCCTCTCACCCCCCGGGCTCTCGGCGGAGCGCTCTGCGCTGTAATCCAATCCCGGAGTGGGCTTTCTCTCGCTCTCTTTTCTTTTTGGGATGGGGGAACAGTAGAGGAGGGAGGGTCTTGATGACTTTGGTTATTTCTCAGATGAGCTGTCGGCCCACTCTTGATTCGATGGTGTGTGTTGGGATGATGAGCTGGACACACTCTTTGAGATTGCTTTTGGCTGAGGCTGACCCGCCACCATGAGGCACTTCACAAGCCCAGATGAGTTTTCTATCCAATCATACAGGCCATTTTCTGAAGAAAGGATTGTGGGGGAAAAAAAAATTCATGGCTCTTTCATCCAGCGACTGAAGGATCTGTCCACTCTGTGTGTGGCTCCTTGGCTGGAGTTGCGGCTAAGCAGCTGTCAGGTATTGACCGCGAAGCTTTACAGAAACCAGAAATCTTTCATGGCTCCTTGTGAGTCTTGCGTCATAGCTTCTGAGTTTCTGTTCGCATTGTGGAAAGAATCAGGCGATTTACGGCGCCGACGAGTGATGTTTGAGGCGCTGGTTTATTAGGAACACCTACCGAGCATCTCCCTTGGCCTTCAGAGGAGGGATATGAATGCTACAAATACATGGATTTAACACCATGAAGACGGGGTTGCCTTGTACAGTGTCCACAGAATGGACTGTGCTCCAGAAAAAATGGAATGGAGGAGACAGGGTTGAGAGCCAAGGCCTGTGCCAATGTCGTGTTCCTGAAACCGTGACGTACATGTCCTGTGACTATTAAAAAGCTAGAAAAGTTCAACATTCTCTGCCCTTAGAATCCTTTCCGCTGACACCTCTGTGGGGTTTCTAATGTTACGTCAGCACCAAACCAACATTGGACATATTTTTATTTGTTCAAAATTAAACAAGGAAATTTGATGCTGGTTAAAAACAATCAGTGTTTTGTTTGAAGGTTGTATCAGTCAAAAACATTTGGAAGATGATATACTAAAAATATTTGGTATATTTGCCCCTCAGCTCCCCCTACAGTTGCAGCGTGTAATTCATTCTTTTTTTACAGTACTGTCCTGAAATCAAGGGCAGTGGCATGGTTCCCTACCCTCCTCCAAATTCTACATAGTGCAGTTTCTGTAGAGCCGAACCTGAAACAGCAGCAACAGAGGCTCTAATCTCCTCATTACAGCTCAGTGAAACATCACACATATTTTGAAACTGTAATTTTAAACTACAAATACTCCCTAGTGATGCTTTAATGCATTTTTGTGGATTGTAAACTGCAACATTCAAAAACGTGCTCTGTTTCTTTAAGAAATGCTAGTGTACTGTGTGCATGCGTAGGGCTCTGCTTCTGTTGGTAAAGTATGGAGCTGTTTTATTAACCTATAAAGCTTTGGACTGGCTCTAATTCCTGTATGAAGAGAACTTTGCTAGCCCTAAGTCCTGGTCTCATACAGTAACTGTGGCTAATAAACAAGCAAGTGTAAATACAGTCTCTAAATCACTGACTCTTTGGCGTCTACGACATATGCTTTGTGTCAAGCCTGTTCATTACACCTCAAGGAAGTGTTTTACCTGCTGCTGTGTTTTCTG